>NW_020799985.1:0-28636 GCF_003590095.1 Trichoplusia ni
ACGTGTAAAAGGTAATTAAATTATTGTGACGATCGAAACGATGAAGTGTGCGGACTCAGTTTGTTTTTTTTAATTTAACACGTTTTGAATGATATCGTTAAAAATATCGAAAAATAAGTGCATGCATTTTATACATCGGCAACTTTGACATTCACAGCCTTAGGATCTAAGCAATAAAAGTAATTGTACATAGCATAGCTATTATTATTGTAATAGGTGAATGTGGTTACTTTGAATATAATTTTTATTTTTTATACTAAATGTTTTTATGTATTTTTGTCCTGTACCATGAAGCACCTTTTAATTTGTTTTGCAATAAAAATGTCTTTAAATATATCTATAAATTAATCATCAGTACATTTATTAGGGGCGTTGCTATTATTTTTAAAAATAAAGACTTAAAATTAGCTACAGTTATATTTACTTCTATTTGTGATAATTTGTCAGTCAAGTAAAATACTTAGTTTGCGTTGAAGTAAGTTTTAATTAATAATACGTATTTATTTTCAATTTACTAGCGTCAGTTATTTTATCATATACGTCTATTAGCACTAACTGTTTGAATTATAAATCGTTTAATACTTTAATTACTAAACCGCAAATTAAAATAGGTATAGGTAATGATCGTAGAAATGAACCTTAAATAAATATGACTGATATTCGTTGATGGATTAATGTAGAACTTATAACAAGAAAAATGTGGATATATCAATGCCGTAAGAGTACTATCTACAATAAAACGGCCAGAGGATCTTATTAGAATTAAAAACTAAAAATGTATTGGACATTAATGATATTTCTTTTTAATAAATGACGTCGGTTTGACTTTTTAGTCCAGTTTCGAGCGATTTGTGAGAGAAAAAATGTAAGTTACCCGGTGACTAGGATTGAGAAGTTGAAATATAAATACATAATCCTCTATAGTCAGGCGAATTATTGTTTAAATATTCATTTTAGATTCGTCACGAAATGCATACTGAATTTACTGATACGTACCTTGCATTTTTTTAATCTAGATTTTATGCTTGAGATGCTTTATACTATAGTATTGTATACTTTCTAACGAAGTGTGACGAGAAGGTATGTATGTGACCGTTGTCGTAATAAATGGATAAATATGAATTACAAGGACTAAATATGAGTTAATATGTGCCAGTGCTATCAACGATCAGTCCGACCATTTTATATAGCTACTTCCAAACGTAAGTTTTGGAAAAAAAACTTAAAAATAATAATTTAATTTGAAGTAAAGACAATAATATATTGGTTTTTGCCTCTCTTGGTACTTACAATAAATAGATACTACTAAATTGTAGAACTTTAAAAAGGGATATAAATGCGCTGAAAATACTAGCATTTCAAATTATTGTCTATCTTTTGATATCAAATTGAGTCATTCCTTTAACCAGACTAAGGTGTTGAAGCAACAGTCTCGTCAATAATCCAATAATCAATAATCTTCACATATCAATACTTAATTAACTTACTTGACATTGAAAATCTTTGGTGCCAACGACTTCTTTCGAAAAATATAATTATATAGACTAAGAAATAAGATTATTTGTTTATTTATATCAAGGTTCGTTTATATCGTCCTCAAAAGCCCAAGTCTACTTGGCCCACTCGGAAAGCGACTACTTTCAACTCATAATCATATCACATATCTAGGTGCTGTACAATTTGATCAAATGTATTTGCCCCCGTGTCGCCGCGTAACAATACTATGACGGCATGTCGTTCAGCTTTATTAAGTTTCTGGAAAGATAAAGAAACGAACATTATAGTCTTTTTTTAAATAGGAATACTTTTTTAATCGCGATAATTAAAAACAAGCAGTTATAAAGTACTCAAAGTAATAAAATGGTTATTACCTGCAATATTCTAGAGGCAAATTCAGTGTCTTATACCACAAAAGTATACTTAATGCAATACTCCACGTCCTTAGTGGTCCAAAAATAAAAGACATAGTTCCATATTCTAGCCAAAAGAAGTATGCCAATAACAACTGTATTGACAACAAAAACACAAATGGTAAATTCTTTATCAGTCGCCTTATTCCTTTCACGTTCTGCCCAAATAGACGATAATCTAAACAATGGGCTAATACAAATATCAAAGGTATTTGTACAAACATCAGCTGCACACTTCCATACATATATGTAAATGGTTCTGGCAGGAATGCGCCTTTTATCAATATTCCCCAAGCAAATATGGCTCCAATGTGGCCATCTATAAGCTCTCCAATGGCCCATGGACCAAACGGTAAATATACCGCATACAACACAATCGGATAAAATATTCGATCGATTTTACTCAATAACCAAATTCGTATCAATACATGTCGTCCAAATTTCCTTCGATATCTAGGTGGATATTTCTGTAATCTTAAAACGACTAACGGTAAAACGTTAACCAGTAGAAGTGTTCCGAAAATTGCCTGAAACTGTAAAAAAACAAAATGAATACAAGATGTTAGATACAATAATTGTATAAACAAAATAATATGTAGTCCTTACCACTACACCAGCATCCAACATAAGTAAAATTCTTGCTGTAATTTCGAAATTCATCAAACTTCCATCTAAAGTGAATGGGTGGTCTACATTAGTCTCTCTCCCCAACTCATCAGTGACTTTCACAAACATGTGATGTACACCTTTTGTAAACAAGTGAGGGAGCCAATTACAAACAAAAAGTGGAGGTTTTGTAAGCCTGCAGTTCATCCAACTAATTTGATCAAATGTTATTTCCACAGTTTTAACATCAACATCACTAAATGCTAGTATTCTTATGTGAGTTGATTCAGGAACTAAATGCAAAGGTTCTCTGCCAGGCATAATATACTTGGCATGCTTTGGGTTTGTGACTAGTACGAGAGGCCAAACATTATGTTTTTGATCAACAAATGAAAAGTGTCCATGGTCTATAGCAGCCAGCCTGTACATTCTGTTATCTTTCCAGTCTCCCAGCTCAAGTTCTAAATAACCTTTTTTCTGTTTAGTATACATTCTCGGGACAAGTCCACCCATGGAATGTAAGTGCCCACATACATAAACATGTGATCCATGACTACTACCAATAAGTTGACGCAAATCTAGCCAAGGGGATTCATTCTTCAGAGGTAATATGCATGAGGTGGGATAATGCCCAAACCAGACAATATGATCAGCTTTGGTTTCTGCTTCAATCTTTAGCTTTTGGATAATTTGTTGTTCTGTTGAGTCCAAGAGACCAATAAAATTGAATGGCCTTCTCAACCCGGGGTCTGGACAGGCATCAACACCCAAAAATGCAACTTTGATGCCATTATGATCTACAATATGCACATAGGATTTAGCATGGGTCTGTCCTTGTACTGAGTAGTTTCTAAAGTAATTCTCCTGAGCATTAATTGTCCTGATGTTAAAATTATCTGCAAATAAGTATATTATTCTATTGACAATAAGGTGTTACATTCAAGAACAAAATAAACAGCTCTTGAAGATTTGTAAGACATTCAAAGTAGATATTTGTTACCATAATATTTATCAACACACTATAACAAGATTACTTGCACATGATAAAAGCTATCAATAAAATTTATTTTAAGTGTTAAATATTGCATCATCTAAATTCAAATAAGTTTCATTGTTTATATGTCACTTGTTAACAATGATTTAATTAATACTCATTGCAACAATGAAACTCTTTGGTAAAAAACCTGCCAAAAGAATCACCTATGCACAGCATAAATTAGAAAACAGGTGATAGTATGTGGGACAGTTACCCGACCACAAAAAGGATTGCATCATACATGCTTTGTAGTTTTCTACGTCATGTTTTTCATTCTCTAAATTTACTTTTTAATTATGATGATTAAAATTTTGTGTTTAAATATATTTTTAATGATATAATGTATTATTTTGCTAATGTATTTATGAAATGTAGATGACAATCTTTGTTGATACCTTTGTTTTTGACCTGTTGTGTCAATTTACAAATATAGATATTCATAAAAGTGCATAACTATTGAAACAAAGGAAGAGAGTAACCTGCAATAAGGTTGTCAATGTAAGTCTATATGAGGTGGTCTATCAAAGATTTTTGTAACATGTGTATAGCTTACCATGATTTCCTCTTATGTCTAACCAGACAGCAGTATCAGTTACTCCTGACTCTTTTATAATGTTGTGATAGTAAACCCACTCAGTTTTCACTTGGGAACTACCCAGATTATCTTTAGCTTTAGCATCAGTCAGGTCCCCTGTAGCCAACACTACAGCAGGATTTATTGTCTTCACTGTGTTATCACAAAACTGTTGAAACTGAGAGATTCGACCAGGATCACGAAAAATACTGATATGTATATCTGAAATCTGATTTTGGCAATATTTGTTTATACATATAATTTTCTAAGTCATATTAATTAACAATACAGTAGCGCACAAAGTACCGGCATTATTCATGATAACAATAATAGTCTATTCGCAGTCGCCTTTGTCTTGAAAACTGCGTCACAACAAATGATCAGGCTTTATCACGCAAACAATAATAAATTAATTTGTGCTTACCTGGAGAAACCAAATAACGTTCTTAGTAGTATCTGTGATTTTGACATACTTTTCACCTAAATATTTAGTAAAATTTATTCCTTCATTTTCATTTTCAATATAGAAATTATGATCCGTAGCAATAATGTTCAATAAATTTGCCATAAATATAGACACCAACAACAATACACACAAAACCCATATAGTACTTTTGGAAAGAATCATTTCACTGTTTAATATACTTTTAATTTGAGTCACAAAACTTGAAAGAATTTACCGTTTATTAAATAATCACCAAAATTATCTGCGACAATCAACAAGAAAAGTTCGATCTGACACTTCGAGTGACAATGACAGAAATCACAAATGACAGCAGTTCTGATAAGTCTTTTTAGTGATGCCCAGTTAAACTTATTATCGATAATTTTATTTTAATATTAGAAGATATAAGATGGATATAGATATAATTCTTATTTAAATAATATTGAACTAAAAAATAACAACGAAAACCATTCAAAACGCAAATCAAAATAAATACTGCATAGTAATAAGCACTTAAATAACGCAGTAGATACTGCTAAAAACATATTCATTCTGACTTACAGTGTGATAATATGGGGATTATTTGTGAATTCTGATGTTCTTTCTTATAACGTGACATGGCCGCGATTTGAAGCTGCAACCTTTGTCTTGGCAGTCCAACTTGAATTTTGTTTTTCTTTCTAATTATTTTAACTAAAGTGTGATGATAATAAAAGAAATGTATTGCTGTTCGTTAGTCTCGCTAAAACTAGAGAATGGCTGAACCGTTTTGGCTTATTTTAGTCCTGATATAATCGCAAAAGTTCAGTGAAGGTTTAAACGGTGATAAAATTGCAAGAAGTAAAAGAAAAAAGTTTTTTCCGATTTTTATTTTCTGTTGTTTTTTACTGTCGATATCTATCAAATCGATACGTAAACATCTCTAAAAGTTGACATTACAAACTTCACTTATTGTCTATGTATAGATCTCGGGTTTTGAGGTTCGAGCTACAGTCATAGACAATATACGATAAACTATTGTAATGTTGATAAATTTTGTCCCATTAACTAAGAATTCTTTCCTTACGTATTTGCTTACAACAAGCAAATGAAATAAAATAGCAATTATTCTTCCCGTTCCCAAACTAGTGCCATAAATTTACTTTTTAGTAAAAAAAGATAGTGACCAGCTTATCCGACAAAACATTATCGTCTTTTATTAAATAAGTAAGTAGATGTTTTGCGTTATATAAAAGTATATTATGGCTTTTCTGTCTACCTAGTGACAGCATTTTGTCTTTACTGCCATGCAAATTACATAGGTACTCATCTCAAACTTCTATCTCTGGCAGAGAAAGGTAAGGAGATAGTTTCATGCTTTTTCGCCGTCGATGCATTTATTAAGAAATTGCCTGTTTTTTTTGGCGAGGTCAAGTTGATTCAGTCCATCATTATATAAGAATGCGGCACTAGTTCATCAGCAATCGGCCATACTCAGTACCTACGATTTATAACTATCTCGTATAGTTGCTTAGAGTATGGCCATATGGTCTACCTGTTTGACAAGTCTATATAAATTGGAGTAAATTAACATCTAGCTAGGTTTGTGAAAATAGATACCTACATAAATAATGACGCACAGCATGACATGACGCTATGATTGTAAATGAAACTACTAAACTTGATGTAAACTGTTCTAATGTGTGTTGATAGTAAAACGTAGGTGCACGTCTTCTCCTGGAATTTGTTTATATTTACAGAGCTATACAATTTTATTTATACATAAAGTACTGCCATAATTAGGACTATATTGTGCCAGCCTAATTTAGGACTATAATAATCATGCAAATAGTGCCTAGGTTGAGTAAGAAGGTATAAAGTAGACCGCATATTCAGTAATTAACTAAGTACTGTATACCAACCTTATGAATTAATTTTAAGAGATTGGGAAAAAAATGGAATTTCTTGTGTGACCTAGTATACCTACTACCCGCTTAAACAATTAAGATCCATATTCCATTCATTACAAAAAGAATACCTTAAACTTAACATTTTAGCAGTGTGAGCGCTCTAGAGCCCCAGATGTCGACTTAACTGTAAGCTAAACAAAAGATTAGAGGTGCTCATAGGCAGGTCGCTGGGGCCGCGGCCTCAAAGTGTTTGGAAATTCTATTTATTTTAATGGGCAGAGGTTGACCGCGCGCATTCCGTCCGCACGGCGATGCCGCGCCGGCGAGTCGCGTCTGCAGCGTACCCACACGGAGGCTCCAGCCTACAGCGGGCCTCGGCCGGTACCCGCGCGCCACTAACGTGCCGCATTCCACCGAGCCGAAGTCGCGGCGCGCCCCGCGCGTGCCTTCGCCTGTGCCTTCGCCGCCGACCCACGCGCCCACTTCGCTTCAGTCAGTCGTACTAGCGCGCCCATGGACTTAGTGCGCCTCGACGTTATTCGTCGCGCCTTATAGCTCACAACATCGCGCGACTTGTAGTGAAGTGAAGTGCCAATGGATGCGGTTAACCAAGGAATATAGTGTCTTTACGTGCAGCTGCATTGGATTTGTCTATTCATGGTGAGTGAGGTGGACCCAGACGGCGCCACGGACAGCCGCAGTGGATGCGCGCGCTTTCACGATGCGGCCACTTTCATTTCATACGCATAGCTCGAATTCCGCGCGCCCGCGCCGACCGCGCCGCGGCCGCTGACCCTGCGCTCACGCGCCCTTCCTCGACACCACCACCGCAGCAATACCAGCCATGCTCAATGTGCCAAGTGGTCAATGTAGCCGGATAACGTTAATCATATATTATTACACGCAAACAGACGTCAGAACATAGTATGTTGTACAAAACTCTTGTAGGAAGTCGACTATCAAACCAATTCAAGTGTTGTAAAACATACATGTACACAGCTAGACGACTGTTGACTACTTAATTAGAATATCTAGTTACATCAGGAAACAAGTACCCTATCTAATAAGCTAGTGTTTCACATAAACCTTAGAAACACTTATTGACATAACAGATCCACATTATTTTCCTACATTGGTAGTAACTACTTGATTGATACAAGTACAAAGGTGCTAGGTACGAATAAAACTATAGATAGCTGTAGCTTCATCAACATACCATTCTTAATTATCTGCAACATTCACAAGAAGTAATCCCGGTTGTGTTTTTTGCCGGAAACAACAATCAAGTGTAACTCAGTGAATAGATATTCCAAACGCACGGTATACATTCATTTCTTGCACGTAATATCATTGGCATCTCGTAGGTATATTGCGGCCAAGCATTCGCATACCACTTGCATAATTTACATAGGTTATCGAAGATAGAGATTTTGAAATACGTGAACCTCATAACATTAGCACCAGTTATACGCAGCGCATACTTATAACTAAACTAAATAATACACAATAATACGAATACTATTGAGTATGGAGCAATGAGCAAGTATTGTAACACATATCTAGTATTCATGAAGTGTTGATATTAAATGTCCTTTAGTTAGTAGTTCCAAAAAGTTTTGCAGGTAGCTCTTAGCTACCTGCAAAACTTGTCCGAAAAACAAACGGGATTATGTATAGTTCATCGCGTCACGGTCTACTTGTAATGAACAAACATCCTGCGTGACTCAGAAGGATAAATTTTAAAGGTCAGTTGTTTAGAACCACTTCATCATTACCGAATATGAGGTAGGCGGATACGTGCTTATAATAATTAATTTGATAACATTTTATGGATATCCGAAACGAATTTAAGACACAAGTTAAAACGTGTTTTCCTAAATTAAATTGAATGCGAAAAATAATCCTAATAATATTTAGAAATTGCTTAAGACGAAAATCATAAGTATTGATTACCGTGTTATACCGATACCATAGAGACAGAAATATATATTATGTAGTAGAGGCATATTTACCTACAGCAAGTTTTGTGAAGAGATTAAGATTTGAATTCTAAATAAAGGCTAACTAGGTAGGTTACTTAATCTGTACATCAATGCCCTTAACATACACGTCTATTTTTAAACCACGGAATTATTATAAATGATCTTCGGATCTCAAATGAATTGCATTATGTAATGTACGGGTATCGAATAACCAATAAAATTACTCCATAAATCATAACAAGGCCCCAATTCTGCTATTTACTATGGCCGATGAATGAATGAAAATTGGCTTAAAGTGACACTTTTCGTATTCTCTTAAGCATTTTGCCAATACAATTATTGTGTATATGGGTGAGTGTTCCGCCTCGTACTGAATTCCAAATATTGTGTTGGCAAAATGCTCAAGAAAATAGGAATAATTTAAAATTTCATCCAATTGCCATCCATTCATCGGCCATTGTAAGTAGCAGAATTAGGGCCCAGACCTTTTTTATTGACGCTGGTGATAAATACCAAATACGATTCAAGGAGATCTAAGGCATAGGATAGGGTTCTCTAAGGAAAAAATGTAAATAGATATTTTATACACGAATTGCACGTATGAAAAGGACTTTAGATCGAGTGATCGATCAATATCGGATGAGTTTATATTTACCTATGTTTAGAAACCTACGCTGAAAAGATGCTTACGAAGCAGAAGAAGTAGCTCTTCTGTTATGCCGAAATTGAATCATAAACTGTTAAAACTTTTGACTATTTTTGCTTAACTTTTAAAAAAGAGGTTCTATGTTCCAATGAGACTTTTTTCTATTCTAAAATAAGATAAAGTTGTTTTCCGTAATTTCCTCTATCTTTAACATTTTTTTATCTTATTTGATAATTTAACATTAGATTACTACTTGACTAAACTGACGCACAAAACCAACTATTAAATAGCATCGATTTTATGTGGTTTCCACGTCACTGCATCTTGACGTTCATGTTCTGAAATATGCGAGAATAAAATGTTATAGCTTAATTACTTTAGTTGGCGGTCTAACTCATTACTACATTACTGCAGTGATTGATAAACTTGATGATTCATTAGCTCGTAATAAACGACTAACACTGCGACCGCATTCCTCTGATAGCAGAACGAATAGGTAAATAAAGTAAATTTAACCAATGACAAAGCGTACTTAAAATTTTATGGCATGTTTTGTCGGCTCTTAAACGCGAACACGTATTTGAAAATTGTTTAGTGTTAGAATATTTGAGAAAAATTATGTTGCAAGCATTACGTAGCGTAGGGAAAATGTTTATAATAATAATAATAATAATAATATCTTTATTTCGAACCAGAGTCCATATTTAGAAATACAATTTAAATACTGTTAAGGAACACATTAACTCACTTAACGCTAAAAACAAGAATCGACGGTTTTTGTATAGCCATCCAGTGCCTCATGATATCATTATTTATGTCCTGAGATACAACGGCCAGAAAACTGTTAGCGCCATCCCTCACCCGCCGCAATAGGGATGCAATTCTTTTTCGCCTTATGGCAAAAAAGTCGTCTATACGAGCCTCTGCGAACATCCCCGAAGCGCTGCAGAAGCGAGGTAGACCCAACAGCATCCTGTATCCGTTATTATACTGGACCCGTAAGGCACTGTAGGCCTTCTGCGTATACTTGACCCATAGGCTGCACGTGTAAAAAGATTGACAGTACGCTTTGAATAGCGTGTTTTTAATTGGTTTTGAACAACGTGCAAACCTACGAGCCAGCATATTGCATCGAACCGACAGTGCCCTACGTTCCCTCTCCAGATCCATATCATCACTCAGACTATCTACGACCCAGTGACCCAAGTACTTAAATTGTTTGACCCATGTTAGTGGTGATCCATTAAGTAGGACTGGTGGAACGTCATAACTTTTAGTGCCCGCTTTAAAAAGCATTAATTCACTTTTTTTAATATTGTACTTGAGCCCATGAGCCGCCGCATATGCTTCACAAATTCGAATCAATTTGTTCAATGCACTGATCGAAGGACTCAGCAAAACCATGTTTATTTACTGATCCTGACCTATAAAGCAGACCATTTAGCAACTTGAGCTAAAACTAGGAAGGTGAAACTGGATATCTAATTTACAATTAAGTGTATTTTAATTTCACATCGCGTAGTTCGAGAAAAATGTGCAGACACCTATAGCTCAGCTAAAATTTAAACTTTTAATACTTATCGCTTAATGTGTCCATATCTGAAATTTTAAACCGAACGTTACTCGGGATTCCTATAAGAAATCGATCTTTAATGTTTTTACAAAAATATTCTTGCAATACTAAAAAAATCGAAGTAGAATTTTCATTTTATCACATTATCAAAAAGTAAGGAAGAAAAGTATTTAATGTATGAAAGTGGGGGCTAGCAACATCAATTGCTAGTAAACACCGCACTGGTAACTGACGTCACACTACATTTTATTTCACTCTATCCCATTCATTTGTTGTTTACTAGAAGAGTTAAAATACGTACCCAATATATTTATTTACTCTGTTCGAAGGACTTATCTAGTTCTTTATTGTCATTGTCAGTTGCAAAACACAACTAAAAATAATTTTTGCTTGTCCATATACATATACATAGCCTAACACTCACGCAACTAAGTGCTTACGTAGTATACGTACATTACGTACTTTTAAACACCTATTGTGTCCATTTGTTTGACAATACGAGCATTGGAACGCTCACATTATTACGTATTAAGTCAGATGCAGTGATAGCCGGCACTCTATTGACCGTGACTCTTATACTAATGCAAGATGTAATGAATATCGCATTACACAGTTAAGCAGGTACCTGGATACTTAGTTTATACTTTAAAATCAGACTAAGTATTCAATAAGATAGTCTTTATAGCACTATCTCACATAGAGCTGCTTTAACAAACAGGATTCAAAACAATCCAACTAACTTTGGTTGAAAAAGCATAGCTGTTTAACGTGCTGATGTGCATATCTTATTTATAGTGATAATATCACTATAAATAACGATTAAACTTTACCCAAAACGTCAAAACTTGCCAATTTGCGCATCTTTTACTTGTTTCAAGTTAGCTAATAAGAAGTCAGTTTAGATTTTTAGGAATTAGAAGCTAAGCATTTCTATCAATGCTTGATTTTCAGAGATCAGTTCCCTCGGAAATTTCCAAATAAAGAAGCTTCTCCACTTTTCCGTATCTGTCGTAAAGTATCCACAAAATTGTAAAACAACAACGGTTGTCACATTTCCAGTGGCAAAGAGCCAGTAACGTAAGGAATTTAAAGACAATGCGGCGACGGAGTACGATATACATAATAGACAAAGGATAGACGAGGCAAAGGCGTATGAGAGAAACCTTGATCTTCAACCATGTAATCTATGATAATGGTTCTTCTGCAGTCTTGTGACTAGTGCAGTGCTATCTATGTTATGTTATGCATACAAGGTGTAGATTAAGAAAAGACGAAATCATTCGTTACTTTTTACCTAAGCATCGATACTAGCTTAATAGAGAGTCGTTTTCTTTAAGCAAACTGCGGGAAAATACTTTAAGGGTCGAGTTGCTGACGTTAATCGTCTTTGAATGTAGCTAACAACGTGCCAGATCTTCCAATGATGAACTTAGATTGGATTTTTTACTTATTGTCTTGATATAATTTGTTATTGACGTCCGTTCTTGACGTCATCCGTAATGGGATATTAAACAATCAGCTCTATCTCAATATTCAAGTTATAACTATGGTGATCAGCACATTAGGACTACATTCCAAGGATTTAGGACCTTTTTATTTTCCAGATACTTAAGTTTCCCTTAGGCCTCATTTTAGACTTAATGAGACTCTCTTTAGAATTTCTATTATGTATTTAAGCAGGACGAAATATAGAATTTGTAGTTTACCTATTTGCTGTAACGCATCCACCAGTACAATTTTTGAGATCTTCAAGATACTGTAGCGTCCGATGTAGGCGCCATAAATTGATGGAAAATCCTATAATTAGCCCGAGTTTATGAGGACTAAGTACAAGTCAATAGAATTCGATTTAAGTCAGTACTGAAATAAACGGTTTCTGGTAATATAAACGCTGCTACTACAATATCGATTATTTTCAAGGTAAATAAAATTAATTACCATAAATTAAGTAAAATAAACTGGCCGCGCTATTTTAAATACCTACTCGATTTATAGGCCGGCATGGTAATGATTCAGAGGTAACAAATAGATGACCCTGTTTAGGAGACCATCGGTTCGTTATTGTCCTTATTTTGTGAGTGTCAAAATTGGTAGCGAGATGTCGAAAAGTGGAGGCAACGACGGCCTTAGGTATGCGAGGACGCAAGATGCGGCTGGCGTAAGGGGAGGGGCGCTCGGCATCTGAAGGTCGTCCGCATTCCTCGCGTCGCCGTCCGCTGCTACCGCGCTTACGTAGCGCCCCCGCCCCGCCGCGCCGCGCCCGCAGCCGCCTGCGCCGACCGGTCTGCCCCCGCCCCGCTGCGCCTGACCGCCATCACAAACTATCGCGCATTTACTAAAACAAAAAACATGTTCTTATGGCTATCAAGAGCTGAAGAGCCGCAGAGGTACCGGATGGGATGAAATTTATTCGCGTCTAGTTTTTTTACGTGATCTGGTGGTTCTACATTCCAATAAGCGTTTTAAAATTATGTACCTACGGGCGGAAAGTTACCTACTATTTGCTAGAGTAAAATATAAGACTGAGTATCGCAAGTAGCACATGGCTTTACTTTGTGACTGTCTCGAGCAATAAAAGTATAAAACGTTAATGAAAGTTCAACCTCAGTCCTAAAACGGAATAAGTTATTGGTGAACTCATGCACTTACTCAATAATAATATAATAACAATAACATTTACCATCAGATAGTCGTGTTTACGCGGTCTTACACAATTTATTTTGTAGTTATCGTTTTGTAGCAAGTTCGCACTGCAGCGTTGATTCGATTACATTAAACCGGAGTCACTAACTCTTGGCCCACATAAATAAAAGTTTAAATGACATTCCACCACACAACTGGGTTCTGTAGTCGTTGTCAGAAGATGGCAAAACTGTAAAACGAATTATATAAATCTAATACCGTATTATTGAATTTACTTTCATGAGGTCCCAAATTAGGGACATCCCGATAAATACGCGTGAGTAAACCGATATTATAAAAATAATTTAATAAATTTCATCATTTTATGTCCCAATCTTTGAAACTTTATTAATTAAAAGACATGGAGAGTTATTACTCGAAAAAGTGAGCTGATTAAGTGTTTCCCGACAATTGCCTACATTAATATAAGTTAGAGCTATAATACTTTTGAGAAATTACAAAGAAAACTTTCGTTCCATACGTGTAAATAAATACCAAAATGAAGCTGCTAAGGTCTTCTCCATTAAATAACATTTTTAGATTTTTCATAACAGAGTATCCATGTTCATCCTTTCTTTATTTTACATAGTAAATGATAATCGTACCATTTCATAGAAAATTGTCACATACGTGATGATAACCAACTATTAGTATCATAGCTGAACAAGAAATTCTCTAAACACCGTTAACATTGGAAACGCCGAGTGTCTTTTGTTATGTTCACAATGTCATGGACTTGATGTGCGGAAGTAAAAGTAAACAATTAAGCAATGACTCATGGGACCTAGGTTTCGTATCGTAAAAGCTAATTACGATGTTAGAACACTTATTTCGAATTCAATGAAAAGTCAAAGAGTGTAACGTTTGGGATGAACTTATAATGAACTAAGCTACATCAAAGCATGCAGGATAGGAGATTAAAAAAGATGCAGCTATAAATGTACCGTAATAACCAAATAACAAATGGGAATTTTATGTCTTTTCATATTCCACATTCACCAGATTCAATCAAACATTTGAACATAAGGGTAATTATGGGACGTCTGTACAGTCAGAACTTTGATAACCGAGAGTCTGTTTGTCTTGTGAACTGTGATATTCAATAACAGTCAACCTCTGAACCTCCACCATTTATTTTGTTAAGCATCAAATTACATCGTACACAAACAAAATGCCAGCCAGCGTAAGGCCCATTCTTAGAAAAGCGTAGTAGTGTAGTACTGAGAGTTGATACAGTATCTGCATTGATTTATTATATGTAAGTAGTGCTGGCGCGTCAAAACTTTAAAACTATAATAACTCTACATTTACAAGTAACTTGAACAATGGGCATCACAAAAACGTCAGGTAACTACCGCCCTGGCAAAATGGTGATCGTGTACGAAAAAAAGTAATGGAATGCACAGCTGGCGGAGATCCGACATTCCTTTGCCGTTTAGGCTTCTGTGAATAGGATTCTTTATGTCTCAAAATAATAATGAATGTATTTTGGATGGTCTAGATCAAAATCTAAGTCTAATTAAATTCTCATCTAGGTTAAAAACGTATTGCAACCAGTTTTTCGCCAAAACAATATTTTGGGTAAAACCAAGACTTAATAGAGCTTATTAACAGTCTTAACGCTTCATGAAAACAAAACAGAAAAACTCTTTTATGTATGTAATCTTAGAAATATATCTTAGAAGAATTTCGTACATCAACTAAAAGATAAAAAATCTCTAGGTAATTTTTGTATATTCAAAAGTTCCTGCCATGTTTATACATCAGAGTATAATGGTTATGATGTATTGTTTGTTCCAGAGCGAGTAACAGTGGTCTCGAGATGCGACATGCGTGCTCTGTGTTCGGTTCGCGGGCCGTTGGGCGGAGACACGCGCGCGCTCGGCGCGGGCGCGCGGTTTCTGTCCCTGCGCATGCCCGGCCAGCCCCAACCTCTCCACTTCGTTGTAGAAGCCAAAGCAAGAGTCAAAGAATTGAAGTCTTTGGCCAACGCCCACGCACAACTACAAGGCATGACCGATACGGAACTGTTTGGTTTAGCAATCTTGCAAAGTAAGTACCTATATTTAGTTATATTTTCGCTATAAACCTTACACATAGTGCCGCACCTGACTAAAGTTCTAAGTGATCGCGCAGTGATTTCACAAAACAATATTATTATGTATTCATGGCGTCACGCATTCCACTCCGTAAGCATTCTGTCTAACTATGCAAACAAACGCTGTTGGGTAATCAATGTTCTATATATGTAGCAATGTCACAATGTATAGTATTGTACCTATATTGTATACCCCAACACACAAATAGCTAGGCACGGCTTGATGCTCCGACTTAGTACTTACATAATATAGAACCGAGTATTATACATTCAACCCATCAACACATATTCAATATTTTCACAAGGATTATCATGTGAATGAAAACAACACGAAATGAAATTCATTGAACAATATTTTACCTATGAGATACTTGTTAGAGTTAGTAGCTTCTGTTTTTTTTTGAACCTGTATATTGTTATAGAATTTTACTAAATATTTTTTCTTTTTTCTTTTCAGATGGAGAATATTTGTTTGTTGACTTAGAAAGCAAACTATCTAAATATGCGCCAAAGAGCTGGAGATCATCCCACACCCATGTAAGTTCTTTAATGTTGGAAAATTATCCAGAAATTTCATTCTTGTAATCTTAGTGAATAAATGTAGTTTTACAATGAGTTTTTAACTTTGACTTTGATTGTTGAAGGGTTTGGACGCGAACGGGAAGCCGCTCCTTGAATTGCACCTGGTCGTGCAGTTTCACGTGGAGAGTCCACTGCTCCTGCACGATGAAATCGGCCGCCACCTCTACTTCTTACAACTGCGGCAAAATGTGCGAACACGGGATGCCTTACCAGCTGAAGTCCTCTTACTGCTCACCGGGTTAGCTTTACAAGCAGAATACGGTGATGCAGACACGTTTGAAGATAGAGACTACTTCAAAGTAGAAGACTATGCACCGGCATCGCTTACCGGAGATTGGGTGGCGGCTGCAATGCGCGCCTGCCATCGGGAACACCGAGGCCTTACTAAATCTGACGCAGAAACTAGATTCATACGAGAAGTTTGTCTACTCCCTGACACAATAAACTCGCATAGATATCGCCTAAAACAGTCGAAATCAGAACCTGAACCAGGTACGGTGTGGCTTCTTGTCACAGCAAAAGGTATAAAGATATTACCTGATAACGGACAACTGTCAAATTTTATATGGAGCGCGATTGGCAAATTGAGTTTTGATAGAAAGAAGTTCGAGATCAGAACCGAAGAAGGAAAATTGACATTATTTTCTTCAAGTGAAGAAAAGTGTAAATACCTTTTCGCGCTGTGCAAAGAAACCCATCAATTCTCTATGAAGATAGCCCCAAAATTCAATGAAATCTTGAGAAAGGAAGAAGAGGAGCGTAAAATTTGTTTTGGTTACTCGAAATCGTTAAATGTCCAGTCGAATCAAAACAAGAGTGAACAAAGAATATCAGTTATATCATCTACAAGCTCCAATACAACATCAGGGATTGTAAGTGACAGAGTTCAATCTGAAGATGAATTAGAAATTATGATAGATTCTCCTCCAGCTCCTTCAACTGAAAGTTTAGCTTTTGCTCATTTACTAGACAGTTCGAATTCTTACTTCATAAGGAATATACCTCAAGATAATCAACCACTGAGCAAAACGTCCTCATTGCAACTACAAAAATCTAAAATCCGTGTAAAGAAGACTAAAGACGATTGCGAGAATGTTAGCAGAAATGATATAACATTACCAGAACCACATTCCGTAAACCAGTTGGAAGAAACGACTTCTTTACCTGATCAAAGTATTAGCGAAACTTTAACCGATAGTCCGAGGTCTAATAAACTGAAATGCACGGGATCACAATGCTCATCATCGTGTAGTACTGTCATAATGGCCAGAGCGGGTCTAAGTACACTAAGCAGGACGTCCAACGCAAGTAGTTTAGAGCTAGGATATAGCCACACTGCTCAAAATTCTATGTTAAGTGATAACAGTACTGTTGGTATTGATATAGAATATTCGCAAGATACAGCGTCCGCTTTATATGATGGGTTAGGTCAACCAGTCACCGTAGCGGCTTCGAGTGAAACCAGCGGAGTCTATACCATGAGTAGCTCCGAATTAACAGCGCGATCGAAAATGGGCACTTTATCAGAAACTAGTAGAACAGAATATGATGGATCACATTATGACAGCTACCAGCCATCGAAAGAAAATGATCTGGCAGACTTCGATAGTGTTTCGTCAATACTAAAGAACAAATCGGAGAGAACTAGTCACACAACCGGCACACAAAGATTAAAGTCATCTCAACCGAGTTCAGACTGCGTAGATGGAGCAGCTAAGTTCCCGAAAACCGAACAACATAATAAGGAAAATGTATTTAGAGAAAGAACAAACTCAAATGTTAGTGCAATCTCATTTCACGGAGACGGTAGCGACCCGACCGATAAGAAACATAATTTACTAACTGCGAGTGAACTTAGTGATCTGATAGTGGGAAGAGGAGTCTATCCGAAAAGTCAATCAGTAAGCGACACTCTCGATTCTGTTTCAGACTATGTCAGGTTGCCTATTCCATTTTCGGGTGACAGCTACCTGCAGGGCCATGAAGATACTGCTCCTTCAGACGATCATTATCCAAACAACTCATTTTTTGATCGGCCTCCAACGCCTCCGACCCGAATTGACAGTCGCAAATTACTAAACTTATCTCTTCCAAACATATTTGATATAAATGGAGATACGCCAGTCAGACCTCCGTTTCCGGATAAGCCACCGCCGCCCTACGAGTATAACCATCAAACTGTTGCGCCTACTGCTCCTACACCTGCAAAAGCTCCTCCAGCCTATCCTGGCTCAACAGCTTCGGTCAGATCTTTAAAGCAACTAGGCGAGAAGGAAGAAGTTGCAGCCCGAGTCGTAACATCTAAACCTATGATAACAATTTTAAAAGCTGAAGCTGGCGAAGTTAACGCTTCAAGTGAAAGAACGTTTGCCAGCCCCATGGTCCTGGAACACAAATTCCAAAAGTTTAAGCGACACCAAGCCTCTAGTCGTCGGGCTGAGAGGTCCAAATTAGCGCAGGGAATAAATAACAATCTGTCGCCCTCTAGAGAAATGGCTCATGGAGTGGACTCTAATGTGCTAGTAGCCATGATGAAGTTGGCTCCTCCTCCACCACTAGCGCGTCGCGCCCGACTACCGCCGCCGCCGCCAGCCGCGAGGCTGCCGCCGCCACCCCCGCCACACAATCCCATGTTCCAACAACAACTCTACAGCGACGTGGACTACGTTTACTATCCCTTACAAGATCCAGCCGTATCACAACAAAATTACCTAGACCATAAATTGACTGAAGTTCGCGTATCAAATATGCACAAAAATGGCCTGCAGTACAGAAGCACACCGTACCTATCTACTTCCATGTCTGCATCGTCCATGTATGGATCGATCCAAAATCTCTCGGATTCTTACGTCCAGTTACCTGGAACGCGAACGAGTTGGTACTCGCTAACGAGCAGAACGTCGCTGAGCAACCATTCCATAAATCTTGAACGGCCGCAACTATCTGCGCGGGTACCGGACGTTTCGCATTTCGTGCGGACGAAATCAGACGAGAATGTGTTGAATGCCAAGGATCCGCCGCCCGTTAAAATGAGACGGATGCCTCCGCCTCCCCCGCCGCCTTATGAATACAAGAAGAAACTTGTTAATTACTCAAGGGAAGTAAAACCTCCGCCAACTACGTCGAATGTTAACAGTGATGTGTGTGTAAACAAAGTGAAAGACTCTAATTGTGATTTAGACATAAAAACTCTTCGTGAGAAAAGTAAAAATCTTGATCTGCCTCTCATAGCAGCCCTATGTAACGACCGATCGTTACTTAAACAAACAAAAGCTTTTGGTGCTCCAAAGTTAACTAGACAGACAGGTAGTGACTGTGAAAGTGAACGGAAGTGTTTAAAGTCTGTTCCGAACGCCACCGATAACTTAGATAATAAGAATAAACAAGAATGTAATGCTAAGAGGGTAATGACAGGGTCTCAGAAAAAAGTTATGATACGAAACCCCACAGATAAACTTCCAGCATTGCCGGTTACTGAAAGTCATACACCGCGAGCAATGTCGAATACGTATGTCATGCATCCAACAGTAGCTAAAGTAAAAAAATCTCAACCGAGCTCATGACATTATGATAAATAAACCTACTACTTGTGGATCCTTCCAGTGCTATGATCTTTCATCCACCGATTTAAAGACTGAGCTTAATGCCCCCAGAACTTAAGATTGGAACCACATTTGCATCGATGTTCTATTGCATTTAAATTAAGTCAAAATATTTAAACAAAAAATACTGCTGTTAATTTTACGTGACATTTACAAACAGAGGTACACATGTGGATCCTAATTAAGACTATTACTTTAAATACAATTAAATATGTTAATATTTATAAATACCTATACTATTATACACTTTTTTCCATGATTACCTACAAAATGTGTAAACAAATTTTAACTACCTTCATACGAATTTTATGATTTTTAAATATTGGATCAACACATACCTGTATTATATGAGTAACATCTGTTATTTAATATATATCGACGTAACGTGGCATGTTTTTAATTTTTTGATATAAATTTTCGACATAAGTATTAAACTTATTATACAAGTATTAGGTAACTATTTTATAATGTCAGAGTCAATAACTTTGTGGTTGTTAAAATAATCTTTCAAATTTTGAATTGCTCAATAGTTTAACATAGTATAATTCCTATAATTATTTATAGACAATATAAAAATCGTCATGTAATACCAAAGTAATTTGGCGAATAAAACAAGAATAACTGTTGCCAAATATCAACAACAATTTTGTACTAAATTACCGATATTGCTGGTATTTAATTAATTAAAGGTAGTTGAAGACTACAAATCAACCATGAATCATTCCATATAAGGGTGTGTTGGAAGTTCCAGATATAAACAAATAATGTGATATAAAATGTGCCTTTCCAACTGTATTAATATTGTTAATTAACAAAAGAATTCAAAAGAAATAGTTGATATAATTTAAAACACGACATCCATTTTCATGGATCCATTACTAATATGAATAAACGCATAATTTCATTCTTGTATGTTTGTGTAAAATATACGTTCCGAATTCACTATAAAATAGTGAATTATTGTAAGAAAATATTACTTGTGTTATGAAATACTCGCTGTTTGATATATTACCTGTTAAAAATATGTGTATCAGAAATCATTGCTTGTTGTAATCATAGTAAATGAAAGTGTAATAATTTCAACAACTATTTATTTACTTTAAAATCATAATGTGTACATAATAATAAATATACTAAGTACATAATATTTGTTTTCAATATGTACAAATGTATATTAAACTTTTGTAACTCTGACATTGTTTTTTTTTATAAGTACGTGCCTTTCCTGTATTTTTAAATACAAAATATCACACAAAATTTCTTTGGTAAATAAGGAACTATAATTTGAATTTATAACTATGTCACATGGTATTTCAGATCTACGATAATGAGTACAATATATGCAACAAACATTGTTGCAAAATTAATTAACTCCTAATACTAAAATAAGTACTGTTAGTAAATATATCTTCATTACAATCTTAACCAAGGGTAAAACAAAAGTAATAGTAACAAACATTATGGTAAAGTGTTACATCACAACAAAAATTGATTAATACTGTTACACTTAAATAAAACAATACCTAAATATTCGGAAGCCCGAGATTCATTAGTGATAACAGATCATTAAAAAAATTCAAAATAATTTATCGATTACTCATATAACTTTTAAAATACTTGAAGCCTACATTTATTTCTCTAACTTCAAAACAATAGCAGAATTCGGAGGAAAAGTGACTTTATCGAAATAAATAACTTCACCAACTAGAGAGACATTGGTGCCAGCTATAACAGTGCCACCATAAAACATAGTAGACAGATCAGTTGTAATTGATACACTGCCTAGATTGCCTACAAATACACAAGTGTTCCTACGTGGATACCAACGTTCAATGACCACTAGATTCTCCTCAGTTTTACGTATTTCCATATTCTTCAATACATTACCGTCCTTATAAATATTTCTTAAATAAATAGTTGGCGTATGTGATCTTACTTTGCTAAGACTTTTAATAACGTCAATAAAATTATAGTTTGGATTTTTGTCGACAGGATTAAAAGACACGTCGATAACAGAGTTATTATTTTCGTCAGAAAATGTCATTGGCACTTTGTTATATTTATGTTGGTGTAAATCGCTTTCAACATTGCCAAGTCCGATTTCGTCTCCATAAAATATACTGACTGTTCCAGGCAACACAAACTCAAGAGCGATTAGCGCTAATGTATTATTCACGTGTTTGGTAGATACCCTTTCGCTATGAATGTTTCCGATATTCCAATGGACCCACGGATAGTGAGGTTTGGTCCACAGAGTTCCAGCGATTACTTTATTAATTCGATCTTTCAGACCATTAATACCTTCATGCAAGTCAATGTGAATATCAATAAGATCGATCCGAGATAAGAGTATGTTTGATGCATCGCCCTTGGCTTTCTCATAAGCACTTTCGCTAACCATCAAAATTTTATCACTCCCGATCATCTGTTTCCACAGCTGCAATGTCCTACCGAAACTATTGTCATCAACAAAATTTTCTAAGTCCTTCAAATAAAATCCGTCTACTTTCTCGCTTGACCAGAATGCTATAGCTGCTGAAGTAATATCAACATAATTTGTGACAGTTTCATTAGATATCAATATGGTGTGAGTAAAGTTTGATGGGGAATCGGATTTAGCCAATGAAACAACAGGTAGATCAAGAACCAAAGACATATTTCTACGATGAACTTCAGTAACTAAGGCTCTAAAATCATTTAGATCACCAACACTTGAATCTATTTGAATTAGAGAAGTGATATTGGTGTATTGTTCACGATAATTATGAGCTTGATAAATGTAATTCAGACGAATAGCAGATGCGCCTAAATCTTGGATATAATCAAGCTTTTTCAAAATTCCTTTTAAGTCACCTGTGCCATCATTATTTGAATCTTTAAAACTAGCTGGGTATACTTCATAGAAAATTTTACCTTGATACCATGGCAAATCTGGATTACATTCTTTTGGAATAGTAATAACCATACCTATTATAGCACCTAAACAGGCAACAAGACCAGACAAGACAATCCAAAGAAGTACTTTCCTGATGACACTCCAGTTCCAATTGACGAAGTTTGGTAATTTTCGGTTGCTGACACTATGATTTCCATTGAGCTTGCAGTCTTCAGTCTGAAAAATATTTTTAAAGTAGCTTAACTTCATGCAATACATTTTTATTGACCTGCTTCTTAAGTTCCAATATTTAAGAACAAAAAGCACGATTTAACTGCATAGACCAGATTGAAACCAGAACTGTTAATTTAACAAAATATTACTATACATTGGAAGAACCTAAACATTCTAAGTGTGCTTTCATGCTTCTGGGCAGTATTATAGGGTCATTGCAGCTCAAACCTCAAAGTAATTTACAAGAATGAAATACAGAGGAAACAATGGTATTTTGATAAAAAATAGTAATTGTATGGTAAGCAATGTTCAAGTCCATTTTCAAATTGATCTTCATTAATTTATGTCTTTTAAAAGTAATATTTTATACATGTAAATTATGCAGTAATTAACACTTAAAAGTATACGAATCTAGTAGATTATCTATCATTAACTGTTGAAAATTAATAACTGAATTGTGACCTACCGGTCCCATGATAAGATCGCCATTCTTGCTTAAAGTTTGATAGTCCAGCATACTGATGTTGTTGATCAGCTGAGCACTGACCGGATCTTGTACTACTGAATTGGAATCACCAGAAGAACTGGAATCTCCTGCAGATGCATCGGAAATATTGGCACCTGAAAATATATGGTTTATCCCTTTCATTAAATGAAATGACATTGCCTTCACTAAGTACAGGAAAAGAAAATAATAATAAGTAACCAGCCTGTAATCATCATTTATCCAAGGAAAAAGCCTCCTTATTTTAAAGAAGCAGTACAGCTGATCCTTGGCAGTTAAATTGCTATTTATCAAACTGCAGCAGAATATTTTTATCTGATATTTTATTTACTTTTCCTTATCTTTTCTGTACAGTTATTTCAACATATATACAGGCTGTTTTAAAAAATACAGTGACTGAACTAACAGAGATTTATAATGAAATGAAATGAAGAATACCTATAGATGTAGATGACCTATAAAAATGATTGCCTACGCATTTTGTAAACTGCACTGAAAGCAATTATTTATTTAGTATAAGCATTTTTTTTTAGTTTTGATGAAACTATACATGAATAAAACTTTCTTACCTGTCTGCATGTTGACCATATTAGGATCATCGTTTAAAGTTAAAAACGGACGTTCACTCATTTCTTCTGAAAGAGGATGTTTAAAATCGAGCGGTGTGGGGCTCGGTGTTGTTGGTAGCAACAAGCACGTTGACGATTTAACCCCACGTAAATAATCCAATGTGTCTAAATCATTCCCACCAGAGTTGTTGCTATCCTCAGGCGATTCATTCATGTTGGCAGACGTAATTGAATGGAATTTATTGATACTTATTAGCACAATTGAACTTACAGATACGTCATTTGATATTAACGAGTAGACTTACTGTTTAGTAAAGCAAGAAATTCCTTTGGCAAAATATATTTAAGGCTAAACAAGCCTTAAAGTAATAATAAGTCCAATGGCTATAATTTAGTGTACCTATATCCTAAGTCGTTTCAGATTCGATGAAGGTCTGAAAAGTCTTTCATGTCGGTTTGTTTGACATAATTTTGACAGAGGAAGAAATGACATTACCATATTGTTTTAATATTTTCGAGTTTAAAACGAGTAGGTAAATAAACAAGATTTATAGTGTAGGTACCTACAAGGCATAAGTAGGTATTTTGAATTGCAGAAATCTTCGATATTCGAACAGATTGTTTTTTAGGCAAAAATCTCCCCTTTTCTTCCACACCTCTTTCCTTGCGAAGAGCTTAAAAAATAAAAATAATTTGACCCAATCTTCAAAGAAGGATTAAACTAACTAACGTGTAGAATAACTGTTACAGTTTTGGTTGTGTAAAATAAAAAAGCTGCTATCACGACTTATATAGGTATTGTTTGCTTTGAAAAAGTTGCTCTGGGCATGACGTTGACTCTGTTTGACAATATTGTCAAATTGACGGGCTGCCAGTGTGCCAGTCAGACAGAAAATCGTATAGTTGTTTAAGCGGGTCAAATGTTTTTGTATTTATTTTCTATTTTATTTTAATATAACTAATTATTATTCGGTGTAAACCGAATAACATTTAACAGCTGTTATAGTACCGAGTGATTGTTTACAGAAAAAAGCTGTTGTTTTTGAGGAAGCCAAGACTGTCGATAAAATGATTGGAGTTAATAAATTAATTTGTAAAAACAATATTGTTGGCCAAAAGATGGTGCACCAGAGATATTTCTCCAGCAAGGGTATTAAAGATGTGACTTATCAGTATTTGCAAAGAAGTAAAGTGCCGACAATGCATTTTCAAAAATCACTGCCGCGGTTGCCGATCCCCGATTTATCTAAGTCTGGAGAACGGTATTTAAAGGCTCTAAGGCCTTTATTAAACGATGATCAATATGCAAAAGCCCAACAGACCACTAATAATTTTATTACCAAAGAAGGGAAAGTGCTTCAAGAACTGCTTATTTCTAAGGACAAGAAAAACAAACATACAAGCTATATATCAGAGTACTGGTTTGATCTGTATCTGCGTGATCGTTCACCTCTACCTATAAACTATAATCCCATGATTGTGTTTCAAAATGATGTGAGACCAGAATACAATAATCAGCTCATAAGGTCCACAAATATAATGATAAGTGCAGTTAGATTTATGTTGTCATTAAGGGAACAAATTTTGGAGCCTGAAGTGTTTCATATGAATCCTAAGAAAAGTGACACACCATTGTTCAGAACTGTGACTGGAATGCTGCCTGAAGCAGTCTCTTGGTATGTGGTACAATAGTAATGCAACCTCCTTGTTGAAGAAGTAGTTCAAAGTCCAACTAAAAATGAAACGGAGTATAATGTTAACCTTTGCTCTATATGCTCATTTTATTTATAAATCCAAGCTTAATCAAATAATTAAAATCAAAGGTTCAATGACATATTCATAAATAATTCATTTTTTTATCTATAATTGTAAATAAATTGAATTATTTTTTTTTATTAGGTATTGAATTTTTATTCCTTTTTCAACTATTGTTGCACAGTTACAGTCATTAAAATTGTGACATAAAGTAAGCTATCACATACATACATATAGTACATAAATGTAGACTGTAGTAAATACTTTTTTTAATTAGGTGGGTTTAAAATCAACAGGTATGGTGCCTATCTATTCAAAGCATTTCCCCTGGATATGAGCCAGTTTAATGGTTTGTTTGGAGCAACTAGACTGCCAAGACATAGCAAGGACGAAATCTTCAGAGACCCCAAAAGCAAGCATGTTGTTGTACAGAGAAAAGGAAATCTCTATGTTTTTGATGTTTTAGATGCAAATGGTAATATTTTTATATTAATAATAAATATATTATTTCGTGAATGGTAAAAATTCGATCTAATGAGGAGTGCTATTCAGTCATTTTGATATCAGAAGTTGAAGTTAATAAATAAATTTATATGCTAAGTACTATTTACCATACTTTAATTGACTTTAATCCTTTCAGGCAACCTTTTGTCACCTCTGGAAATGCTTGGGAATTTGAGCAAAATTCTGAATGATGACTCCCCAGCCGCTGAACATCCTTTAGGAGTATTGACTACCCAGAACAGAGATGAATGGGCCAAACACCGTTATTATCTAGAGGCTACAGGCAACACTGAAGTCCTCAATAAGATAGACTCAGCTATATTCAATTTGGTATTTGATGATGATGTTATCAATGATGATAAGCGGACTATTTTAAAGAAGTGGTTGCACAGTGATGGCACTAACAGGTATGTTATAATAAGACGCCATTAAAAAAACTAAATAGCATACCCAATTCTTAGCATTTTAGCATAACTTTGGAATGCTACAACCTTATTGTTATTATGGCTTGATAATCTGTCTTAAACAAGCTGTCAAATGCATCTTAGCAATGAATCCTTTTCTTTCTAGTATTCATAGAAAATTATTGACAAATGTTGAAATATCTAGGCTACTAGACTTTTATCCGCTGTACTTTTTGACTTTTATTGAAGTACTTTAATACCTCAGTGAAAATAAGTCATTGTTCTTTCTGCAGAAATTGGACCAATTTGACCTGGCTTAATTGAGCTCATCATAAAAACGTTAACCATGTATGTACTATGAAACTATTCTATGTTGTTTGGTCTCTGTACTGACTTATATTGTCCATAGGTATTGAAAGATTTTCCATTTTGTTAATTGAGCTGTATTATACCTAATGCTATTTGGTCTTGTAATGTTGTTACTAATTGAATTCAAATACATAACCAATTCTTCCTCAATTGTTTGCCTAGAAACCGATTTACTCATTACTGAATGTATGTTATATACAAACAAACACATTTTATACACAGATACTGTGTTGAAGACACAGATACATTTCTGACTCATTAAGGATACAATGTTCGTTTATTATGTCTCCAATACATATAGGGAAATAAGGAAGATGGGGAAACATTCCCCATCTTCCTAATTTCCCTTAACTCGAAACCTTTAAACAAATATCTATATTTAAAAAATCGGGTATTTGTTGCCCGTTATTAAGTGTCGGTAAAAAAAAGTTTAAAGCTACTTCATGGGTCAACCGCAACAGTGGCAATAGCCTGAATTAGTTGGCACTGGCTACCCGGTTGGAATATCAAAACAATAGTTATAGAATACGCAAATACATTCTCAGGTTACCTTGTGCCATTGCATTGTAGTCCACTTAATTAATTTGCGTTGCATACTTATCTCCATCTCCTTTCTCATACATGTATTTATTGATTTAAAACAGATGGTTCGACAAATCATTCAGTCTCATCGTGACTAAAGATGGAGTATCAGGAGTGAACTTCGAACATTCGTGGGTGATGGTGTAGCTGTGCTGAGGTTCTTCCAAGACATATATGCGGAAACTACGAAGAAACCCTTCGTCCACCCAGACTCAAAACCTGTTGATAGCAATATTAGTGTTCAGAAATTAGGTAACATCAATCAACGCATTTTTATACTCCTTGCATTAGACTCCGTTGTTAAACTTTAAAAGCGGAAGTCGTCAATTGAGACGTACTACGGTCGACGTCAATCAGCTTTATCCGCACTTACATATTAAAAATGACTGATATCCGCATTTTCTGCGAAACTGAATCTTATAATAATAGTGAATAATGTCGATATTGTTCTCTAATCTCTTTTTACTTTTAGACGAGACTGCTCTGTCAAGCAGCCCTTCAACCTCTTACTTTATTATTAACATTTGACTACTGTTTCTTTCCCAGAATTTAAATTGGACAATAAATCAAAGGAATTTATTGACAACGCCAAGAGTCAATACAAAGCATGGTGTGACTCTCTCAGTATTGATTACATATTGTATGAAGGACTAACAAAAGGGGCGTGTAAGAAGTTCAAAGTGAGCCCTGACTGTATTATGCAACTCGCGTTTCAGGTAATCTATTGTTTTTTTTCCTTATACCATCTAGTGAAATTTGTAACCTATTTAGTTTGTATTCAAATTTTAACTCTATTTGTTTACTATTTAGGCTTCATTTTCATATTATTATTCTTCGCTTTCCAGTTAGCACACCATCTTATAAAAGGCAATTTCGTCGGCACGTATGAATCCTGCAGCACATCCGCCTTCAAACATGGTCGGACAGAAACAATGAGGCCCTGCACTGAGAAAACTAAGGTTAGTTAACTTTGTACCAGTATATTGTTATGCTCCTACTCTATTCGCAATTATTTGTGATCAGGCAACGATAGTACAAACCTTCCACACGACAATCAGGCGATCGATGTGTGTCTACACATTGTCCTTATAAATCTTACATAATTAGGTTATATCATAAGTGAATCGATCACAGGTTAAAACTACGCTTGACGTGGTCGGTCGACCATATTTGTCATAACGAGTTCCTCCTTGTTTCGGAAGGCACGTTAAATT
>NW_020799986.1:0-30229 GCF_003590095.1 Trichoplusia ni
TAATAATAATAATAATAATAATATCTTTATTTCGAACCAGAGTCCATATTTAGAAATACAATTTAAATACTGTTAAGGAACACATTAACTCACTTAACGCTAAAAACAAGAATCGACGGTTTTTGTATAGCCATCCAGTGCCTCATGATATCATTATTTATGTCCTGAGATACAACGGCCAGAAAACTGTTAGCGCCATCCCTCACCCGCCGCAAATAGGGATGCAATTCTTTTTCGCCTTATGGCAAAAAAGTCGTCTATACGAGCCTCTGCGAACATCCCCGAAGCGCTGCAGAAGCGAGGTAGACCCAACAGCATCCTGTATCCGTTATTATACTGGACCCGTAAGGCACTGTAGGCCTTTCTGCGTATACTTGACCCATAGGCTGCACGTGTAAAAAGATTGACAGTACGCTTTGAATAGCGTGTTTTTAATTGGTTTTGAACAACGTGCAAACCTACGAGCCAGCATATTGCATCGAACCGGACAGTGCCCTACGTTCCCTCTCCAGATCCATATCATCACTCAGACTATCTACGACCCAGTGACCCAAGTACTTAAATTGTTTGACCCCATGTTAGTGGTGATCCATTAAGTAGGACTGGTGGAACGTCATAACTTTTAGTGCCCGCTTTAAAAAAGCATTAATTCACTTTTTTTAATATTGTACTTGAGCCCATGAGCCGCCGCATATGCTTCACAAATTCGAATCCAATTTGTTCAATGCCACTGATCGAAGGACTCAGCAAAAACCATGTCATCTGCGTAGCTAATATTATTTGTCGTGTTTCCATTGATGGAACACCCAACATTGGCTTTGCTGAGTTCAACGATCAGCCCATTAATATACAGATTAAACATTTTGGCGAGGTTATACCCCCCTGCCTGACTCCGGCAATCTAAATCTATACTCGTCAGAATATGAGTCTGCCCACCTCACAACATTCATTTGATTGCTGTACCAATACCTAAACAGATTAATAGTAACCTCTGGCACAGTTGTTTCTGCTAACATCTTTTCCCATAGTCTGTCATATGACACTAAATCAAATGCCTTCGACAGGTCCAGAAACAGGCATATACTGGCGTTTTTCTGCTCGTATAGTACTGAACAGTATGCTTGAGGCAAAGAATAGCAGTCTCAGTAGATAGTTTGGATTGAAACCCAAACTGAGCGTCACTTAATGACATATGCTTATTCAATTGCTTATCAAGCAGACTGTCCAGCACCTTCGCTAAGATAGTAGCTAGCGAAATGGGCCTGTAGTTGGACCCGTCGGAGGCGTCACCTGTTTTGTTTTTGATGATTGGTACAACAACCGTCTTCATTAAATCATCAGGGAGATATGAGTGGCTGATACAAAAATTATAAAACATCGCCAAAACTCGCGGAAGATGTTTTATTGGATCGATAATATTTCTTGAAGGACAGTTAACATGACATGTTTGACGAAGCAGGCACGTGTTTGGAAAATTACAATATAATAGAATACATCTTAAATTATGTAATATTTTCCCTGGATTTTTTCTGTTTTTTTTTTACCGTTGTCCCAATTATTCGAAAGAAAATGTAATACTGGTATAACCATTCATTAAAATAATCCCGGAACACAATAAACGGGCATGTGATTTGATTGCTCTGCGCTATTATAGCTGCCATGTATAGATTTACATAAGTATGTACGCTATAAACGACTGAGTATACAGGGAAGTGTTGGCTCGCAACCTTGGCCGAGGTCGCGGAGCGTCACTCGCTTCGCAACACTTATAAATTGTTTCATAACAACTCATTCGTAAATCCACTAATTGCTCAGTGAGGCACTTTGTTGAGGCTTTTAACAGTTGGTGTGGAAGCGGTGGAGTTTGTAAGGTGTAGTGATGTTTGGTGTTCAGCCCGCGCCGGTGTCCTTCGCTTTGAACCCGTCCCGCGCACCGCACCCTGTCGCCGTGACCACTGGAGGTCATGGCCACACATATTTTCGAAACACGTGCAAAATCAATCAATGCTCGTTCATAATTTTTACAATGCTGCAATTTTTTCAGCAGTTTTCTATTCCTGTACCGTTCATAAAAACTAGTTTACTGCCTCCGGCGTTATAAAAATGTTTTGACAGTAAAAATAAAGTTTAGGTTATTTATAATTACTTAGTATTTTTTTGCACGATCACAATTCGCATTTGTGTAGACAGGTTGGAATTGTTTATATGATTATAAATATATTTTCACAATAGATTTGATCAACAAAATGGCGGGATGAAAACTTGGAGCTAAACATCTTTTCTTAATAATTATTTGTATGTGGTTGAATTTGTAAATAATAAAAACGAACCTTTAATTCAAATCAAGACCCTAGATAATATAACAAAAAATAAAGTGTAATACTTTTTATTTGTTTGATTGTGCAAGTCCGAGAGTTGTGTGAAGGTCATTGATAAGAAATCAGCAATGTTACAAACGTTGTTTGAGGTGCCTTATGCCTTAACGTAATAAAAACATAACGTAATCATAATAGGTACACATAGTTATTTTGATTAATTAATACGTTTTTTATTGAAACCACGTTTAACATTTTCAAGGTGAAGTAACATTAATCTTATTACATATTGCCTTTGTCTTACTTGTCGGTATCTTATACCTGTGTACTTCAGGTCCTATGAATGTCAAAAGTATTTATCATATTACATTCAAACGAATTTTATCTTTGTAATAAAAAAGTCCTTGATATTGACATAATATGCATTTACAAATCACGTTTTGTCAAACAGGATCGTCGTTGAATTAAGAAAAATCCGACTTTGTAGATAATTTATTACATTGTTATTTAGAGTGAACTTCTTGAAGTATTTTCCTTGACATTGTATCCCTGAAGTATAGTAATAATAATGCAAAGCGTACCAACTGGCATGTCAGGGTGACTGAATTGGAACTAGGTTCTATTTTGGCTGGCTACCAAGGGTGTTATACAGTCTCGTCTGTCGAAATACTGACATGAGAGAAAAAAAACTACGTTTAAATTAAGAATATTTCAACGTTTCTAGTACATTTTAGTTGACTGTTGTCATTTTCCTATACTTCTACACATAGCCCTCCTAAATATTTAGATTTGCCTAAATATATACCAATGTATTATATAAGTATGTAGTGTTGGAGGAATTTTAACTTTGAGACATTATTGACGGTCAGCTATTGGTTATTAGGTACATTTCTTCTATTACACATTCCATTTAATATCAAGGTTTATACAACGTTACCTACACAATTTGATTGGAATATATATCGTGTTTTAAATATGAATATTATTGTAGAAAAGTACTGTAAGTAGATATAATGTAAAACAGTTAGTTAGGTAGTTAGTTATATTTGTGTTTTTTTTCTCCTATCTTGCATAAAGCATTATGTTTATCATACCATAGTTCTTAACATTTGGGACAAATTTTCACCTTCTACAATTTTTATTCGATATATCAGAACCGATAAAAAACAATAATTGAGCCAACTCAAAAAAACAGAATGACAAGAGAATAAAATAATATTCAGAAGGTAATCTTTCTATTCAATTTTACACAACTATAATAAAAACAGCATCATGCATCATATTCTGTAGATGTATATACGTGAAATACACAGTCTTAATCAGAGCAGCCTTACTTCTAGTCATACAGCGAATGTACAGAACCTTGTCAATAAAGAACAATGCTGAATTTCGCAGCAGTAAGGCGAGAGCAGGAACTAGTTGTGTAAGTGTGTTAGACGAGCGAGCTCGGCGAGGGCGGCGCGCCCCTGACCCACGCACTCCGCTCCGCGTTGCCATGGTCACGGCCGATCGATGCGGCCGGGATGCACCCGGAATTCAATTTAATATCCATGTTCAAGGTTCCTTACTACTATCAAGAGCAACTGCAATTAAACGTAACGTCGTACCAATATCGTAGTAGACGGTTTCGATTGTTCATTTCTATTTCTTTTAACGTATTTTACTCTGACTCTTGGTTAGGTATGCGTAATTTAATAGGTGAACTTTTTTAATTTAAATCGTTTTTGCATACCCAGTCAATGATTAATGTTGATGTCGTGATGTTGAATCACTTCAAACAGTTACTATTAATAAGTAATATTGTACTAATCAAATGTAATGCCAATTATTTAAATGTAGCCTAAAATGATATTATATCAGACTAATCACTTGTAATAGGAAGATTTTCTAGAGCTTGGGTGTACACGGCAGTACTGACTGTAGAGACGGTACAGAGCGGTCAAGGCCAGGATGCTGCGTCCGTCAGATATGAGCTGGTTTCACGGTTTACGCCACGTGTACAAACTTGATCAATAAAGCTTTGGAAACTGTTGCTGGAATAAAACATTGAGTATACAAAAATGAAACGTAATATTTCACAATGAAACAAAAAAGAAACCAGGAGAACTTGTACGAAATGTGTGTTTCTAATCACAAACTAGAAATCATTTAATGAAACTTTCGCTGAATTACAGAATTTCTTTAATTCACTGTTTATTCAAACTCTTTTCGTGTTGACCATTTTGTTTGACATAAATGACGCGTCAAGATGTTTCTGTAACGACATAACACATTTGTTTGTTAGGACTGGGTCAACGTACGCTTGGGTAAAAATAAAGAGCTCCCTAAACGTGCCACGTACATTCAAACTCCGGTTGCCATCGGAGAATACTAATAAAATTGTAGCCGCCGAGATAAAAAACGAATCACTGACAATCTTGTACTTTTCTTTCTATAGATTGTAGTAAAATTTTCCAGGTTAGTCTAAATTGTTGTAAAGTAGCAGTTATTGTTAGGAATGTTCATTAATAGCGTTTATTAATAAATAACATATTTTGCATAATTAAAAATCTAATTCACTTAACTTAAAATTCTATTTTAACAATTTCTACCTCAAAATCAGAATATTCCTAGCGGCTTACTCTTGAGTATGAAATAAAGAAATATAATTTATATCTCGAGCAAGATCTTAGCTGAGCACTTGTTCGAGTAACCTTGCTCGCATTTATAAGCACTTAAACTCCTTAAAATTGGTTACTAAACCAGAAAGTTTGTTCATAAAAATATTCGAAATCATGTGCCAATGCGCACAAAATTAAAACTGCAGTGATAGTTGGATGTATGTACATATATCTGTTATCGTGAAACAAGTAGCTGTTCGTATGCGTCACAAGATATGTGCGACACGATTTACAAACAATACTTACTGCACTAGTCCTTTTCTGATGTGATGGTTTTAGGACCAGAAAAGGGTTGTGTAGTGTTCGAACCTTTGCCACCAGGCGAGCAGAACTCGCGAGGCGTTTGCTCGGCCACGCCGCGTCGCCCTACCGTCGTCACTGCGACGTCATTGCATCGAGTCACTTGTATACATAAGTATTAAACTGCATTTAATACGTCGTTCGGCAATTTTCTTTAAATTTCCGTTGCCATTTACATCACTGAAAAAAAAACTCTATCTTTTAATTTCCATGACGATTTAGCTCTATATTTATGGATATTTATCTATTAAACACTAAAATTTTGGTACAAGTGAAGAATTTTTTAATAAAAATGCAAACATGAAATTAAAAATGTTGATGTATCGAACAGTTGTCGATTGTACAGAAAGATTAGTTTCCTGAATGTTATGATATCATTATGCAGCTTTACTCACTCGTAGAATGGGGTAGGTCATGGACGAAGAGCAACAAGTTTCATAATGTATTTAGCTTTAACTTAGTAACTCAAAGTAAACAAGTTTATAAACCGAGAAATAGTAACTATAAGTAAGAATAAATAATAATGTCTTTTTTTATTTAAAAGAAATGCAAATTAATCACTTTTATTGTTCCTCTTCGTACATTGAAAAATACGTTCTGATGTTAAACCTTTTTTTGTTCTCTTGAATTTCCAGATTCGATACATATAGTAGCTTTGAGTGACGTAGGAAAATCGAGTGGTCATATTATGTTCTACCACTTCTACCACATAGTTCACAGCCAATCGAATCTGTGAACGTATCAAAATGCATACAGACACACACAAGCAATTGACTCATGATTATCGCATTGGCAGTTGCACACATGCACATTATGTAGCTGTCTTTATCACACGCGCAGGCTTCATACTATACCTCTTTCAAACTGCAAGCGAATGCATTGTGCGATTTCCTTGGCACGTGCAAACTCTTCGCTTGTTCAGTTGCCCTAGTAGATAGATGCGAAACTTAACAGTTCATAATGATGTTTGCGAATTCATTATTACCAATGAAATACATGCATGTGTTATGGTTGCAACGTAATGCATGTTATGCATGCTGTACAATTTATAACATCTATCAATTAATAGAATTAATTGAAAGCTCAAATTTAAATCACAACTAAAGATTAACTTACAAATATTTGTCACATTTACTGAATAGAGTTGATTTTATTTAACAATATCAATACATTTTAATTTAAAGGAAATGTAATTGCTCAAATCGAAATCAAAATTCGGTTTGAAAGCACATGTAGAACCCCGACCGGCAGAAAAAAAGCTCTCAATAAAAACTAATGCAAAAAATTATATTATTATGATACTAATTAACATAAACATTAGTCTCAATACCGCCGCGCGGCTCTCAACCTAGAATGCAGTTTAGTGCAACCGAGTACCAGGGCAACATAACGATACAAGAGGTTTGAATGCAGTTTTCTCTCACTAACACAATGCGCTATATGTATTAAGTTTACCTATAAATATTACATCTGTGTACACGTGCTGAATATATTAATCGTATATATGACCATATATTTATGTTTCCAGTGCAACCGATTATATGATTTATATTTCATCGAACATTATAAACTGAATCAAAACTAAGAGCGTGCATTTTCTTATCTTATTTCTAAGAGTTGCAATAAACGCGTAACTTTACATCCTAACCGTTATCGAGTGACTGGAAGTAACCTCTATGAAGTTCAGTAACAGGACGCATGGCCACCTCGAGACAAAACTTCGTTTTTCATTCAGACGAAATGTTTTGAATAACACTCACTGAATTGTAATGTCCAGCCCGCAGATGTATACAACCCAATTTGATTGAGTTATCATAACACTCTCTTATGCAAATATTTTTCTTTATTGTCATTGAGGATTTAATTATTGTTATTGAGATGAGTTTGAATGTGGGAAAGCGTGGGAATATAATGAGGTATACTGTCAACAATGTACGGATATCACCTGCGTCGACCGGATGGCAAAAGTTAGTAAAACTTCTTATTGGATAACACAATATTGAAATGAGCATGCTCTCGCTTTTACTTGTTTCGAAGTGTGTTATTACGCGAGACTGCAGTAGTGAGCGTTAGACGTAATAGGCGTTGCTTTCTAAGCAGTGAAGGTGAGGTGCACGCTCGGCGCATTGCTCGCAGTTCAAGTTTAGAGTTGCGCGGGCGCAGCGATAATTGCAGAGATCGTTGCACTTCTAACGCCCTGCGCAGGGGCAACGAACGCACGCAGCTGCCCGGGAAATAGATCCCGTCCCGACTATTTCAGAGCATGCTTACTTAGTTAGATAGCGACTGCTCCCGTGCGCCGGCTTACCTAACGACTTACCTGTAATGTGAGAAGCTGCTCTGGAAAAAAACAGCGTCAAGCTTCAAAGGATAATACAGGGCATACAATACAGCGCACGCATTAAACATTTGCTCTTTCTAGAACGTATAATATTTTGAGTGAGCAAATTTACAAGAATGCTAGTAAGCTGATTATGGGATAGTAAGAAAAATAGTGTATTTAATTTTAAGTATTGACTATTAAATTAATACGTAGCTCAATAACGACTAATCCCAATGATACGAAGTTATTTTGGTCAATTAATTTATGTCATGTGAATGTTACACTAAATCATAATTATGATCCATAATTTTTGTATATGAACGGCCCACTTAGTAGCGCGAAGTTCATCGGGGCGTTGCACTTTCTGTGCAATTCAACTGCGCCGGCGCAACTCGCCCGCGAAAGTGATTCATTATGTGATCTGTGTGGTGCAGCGTGCACTTCTATTGTTCGTATTTGCCATTCATATAAATTCTCTAGCTTTACGTATTTCTTTTCTTAACCATTGCATATGTGTGAATCTCTTAACTATTTAAATACTAGACTTTTTTCGATTAAGTGTGTAAAACATGTGGTGTTCGATGAATTATACATGTCATTGCATTATTTTTACTTGTTTTACAACTTCTAAACATAACTTTACAAAAATAACAAGCAGAATTGTCAAGCTACCATCTCCCAATATGTAATAGAATTAAAAAAAAACTTTTAAAATTATACTCCAAGCAGCAAAAAATCAATCACATTATAGAGAGTCTTATTAAAACATTTTCATAGTCTTTAATAGTTTCTATTTAACATAATTAAATCAGTCCCTACGTTTACCCACCTACCTGGTTTAGTGAGTACAGCGAGTTCTGTATGTACTTTATAAAAGTGGTTTGAACGCAGCGGGTTGGGAATGTTAGCAATAGAAAAAAAACCTGCAATGTTAGAAGTATCTAAGCAAGTCGGGTGCAGTGGCCGAGCAGTGCCAGTGACCTGCAAGTGAACGCGACGACGTCGATAAATGCTCTAGAGAACTCGTAGCCACCCGCTACGACATTGCTACGGACGTAGATCACGTCTTGAAAACTTATTAAGTTTTCCATGCGAAAAAGTTAAAAGAACTTTTTATTTATTTAAAGTTAGTGTAGTTTTATGTTGTAACTTTGATTATTAGTTGGAGTTTAATGTGTATTAGTCGGAGGCAATAGATTACAGTTTCGGGAAAATAGAATGTGTCATCATGTTTTTCTCTAGGGTGTTGTATTTTGATCAATAATGGAAATCCCGTCGAGTTGGAGGCTACGATGACTCACTGAAAATGTGACTAATACATTGGGATTTTGGACACGTTTTTACAGGGTAGTACAATTTTTCAGCGGTATCTTAGCTACAATTTTTTGTATAAAACTTTAGGACTGATTAGATAAATCTGAAACTGATTTTATGCTATGATATCATCTTTGAAACCGATGATTGTGGTTACATTTGTCCTGAAATATATGACTGACGCCAGAATAATTAGAAATCAGATCAATGTAATGCAGTGAGCAAAGGGCAGTGGGCCTTGTCTTGCAAATGTCATCGTACGCGGTTGACCGACACCTCACACTACATTATTTATTTGTTTGAATGTACAAATATGTGCCTTTAAAATGCGTTCTTTTGTCGTGAACGGCTTAATTCACATAAGTGTTTTTTGATTGCAATGGATGACTTCAAGTAAATTATATAGATTTAAGAAAAGACGTAGAAACCTAAACAGAATATAAAAACGTGGTAGGTATAGCTTCTAATAACTGTGTTGGTTAGAAAACATAAGAAACTAGTCGTAACTACTGGAATGCGGAGAGCAGTGTAATGAGCAGTTGAGTATGTTAGGGGTACGTCGACTCCGTGTGGAAAGTGCGAGTGAAACTGTGCAGCAGTGTGCAGCTAACCGACACAGCACCAACACAGCACTGCCCAATCACCTCTACAGCTGTGATTACTGATAATTAGCGTTCCGGAAAGACCTGTAGTTCCTCGTCTGAGATTACAGCAGCACTTCTCTGCAATTACACAAACTACTTTTATTTAAATGTTGGGTTCAAACTGCGTCACTTTAACTTAATTAAAGGAAGTTTGTTGGAGATACTTTTCTGTATTTCACTTTGAAAATAATTCACAAGATGTGTGTATTGCTTTCAAATGGGATTGTATTATCATATATGATACCTAAGAGTAAACATAAAGTTTTATATTTATAGATCTTGAAAGTTATAGAATGCATCTACTCTTATTGTATAAATGATAACATCGGGATTTTTATTATAGTTTTTAATACAATTAAAATATTTGAAGCACGTAGAAAGACAATAAAGATGATAATGGAGCAATGTAGTCTCAATTCAGCGGTGCGCAGGCGCGGGCTCGGGCTCGGTTAGTTTTTGCAGCGTGTTGCGTTTGCGCATACTGATGCGACCCGCGCGGCCCGCGGCCGACGACCCGCCCCTCGCGCCCGGCGCTTGACCCCGCCGACGCCGCCGTCGCACCGCGCTCGCCGCCCTGGGAAAAACTACTCGTGTAAGCTTCACTTGTAGTTTTCTTATAAAGATCACATAAACCTTAGACATACCTTTGAAGTTACTAGGTTAATAAGTATCTAAAAGACGAACCCATTTGAGTAATGTGTGTTTTAACTAATATTTAAAAGGAAGAAGTATGAAATTATAAATCAAGGAATAACTACAGAAATGATGATTTCTTCATTCAACCTATTCTACTTTTAGGTTATCTCATACTGAAAGTGTAATTCTGTATTCAATCTATTCATACTGAAAAGCCTAAAAAGTTAAAATAAGACTACTAATAATTTTACTTTATTAAATACAAACATCGTTTTATTTTTTCTTTATGTAAGCGACATTTTGTTAATGCGTGAAAAAGCTTTTATTTAAAACTTTAAACCTTCATAAATATTATAAGGTCAAAGCAACATGATTATACAATTTCTTTTAGTTTTAAGTCGAAAAAATATTCCATAAACTCGGCACTAAATTTAGATCACAACCATTTGGTTTCAAATGCAATTTTTGCAATAAATATGATATAGTTATTTTGTTATGACATTGGTAGGATTCTGTCTAGACAGAGGCACTAAAACTGTAAGGTACAACAGTACTGAGAAATTATGGTAGCAATTATATTGTCTATAATAACTTTCGATGAATCACTGTCTCTCTCAGATTAAGTTTAAAAGTATGAATATATAAAATAATTATCAATGACACAGAAAGTTCAAAAGTTCAAAGTTTAAAATATTACCTTTATTATTGCACCTATTTTTGAGTTACGATGCCACAGACAGACGTTAAGCTTCACCCCTCGTCTTGAGCCTGTCGTAAAAAAATGGTCTCATTTCAGACACTTGGTTTGTAAAGCAGATGCATTCCACTCTGTACTCTAATTATAAACTTGAGATAGCCGCGTCCGTGTTTGTCTATTGAGAACTTATAGAGTAGTAATAAAATGAGAAGTAAGAAATAGTAGGGCGGTGGCACGGGCGTCGAGTCGACGTCCGCGGCCAAGGCCCGGCGGTCAGGGACACGCTATCTAACTCGATTATACCGACATATTAGAACGATTCGCGATACGACATCGTGTTTTGTTTTTCCGTCTTTCGATCTTTTTTCGGCATATTTACGGATAATCGTTACGCTGTAGTCGAATTTTTAGTTTTGACATTAAAGGTTATTATATTTTAATAGTCTACTGTAAGTCTTGGCGATATATTTTTATAATAATGTGGGCATTCACATTTCTTTTATACACATATTATGAGTCAAGTTTTTATCTTGTCTGCAATAAAAATTACAATAATCTTGTTCAATATTATAACATCGTATTTTTTTTTAGTAAGTGTATTATGTCAAAACTACAGTTATTTTGTAATATTAAGCACAGGTTGGTACAGCTGCCCACGATATTCCCTTGAGTTTTATGATCCCTATGTTAATAACCGTGATATAAAATTTTTCGTAATGAACTTATTTCACCTGCTTAGGATGGGTAGCCATATACCTACATTTACATACCTACACGTGGATGTCTATTTGTTCAATTTTGTCCTCGGAAATAAAATAATGGTAAAGTTACTTGTATTTATTCTAAACTCACATTGAAAATACTGTTCGGAAAAGAAAAACACCCATTCAAATTACAGAAAATTACACATTGCGTTAATGTAACTTTTGTAATCATTAATGATTCCTCAACCGGGAGACGTATTCATAAAACCCTTTGATGGTATGTAAAACGTGTTCCGTTGGCTTACAATGTTGCAGACTGTATTGTAGACTGCGATTACCCTCGTTACATGCAAGCGTATATTTGTGTATGTTCGGTTACACTACACTTTGGTGCGGAAACGAGGTGCGTCGGGCTTCTCCCGTCTGGCCCCACACCACCGAGCCACCCTGTCTGCAAGCCACCCCCCCCGTGCCCTGCTGCCCCCCCCCCCCCGCCGCGTGCACCCGCCCTGCACCACCGATCCCCCGCTCGGATGTAATTCACTCTCACTAACCCACTGCAGCACAGTCAATCATGCATATTGTACTGTCTACCTAATTCAAGGTAATATCTATGGAACATGCAAATTGTATTGCAATTTCACATGGTAGACGAACGTTATCTTATTGATAATTTTCAGTACATAGATGTATTCGTTCCCAACTTTAGTAATACTACATTTATGAATGCTACATAAAAAATTGACAAAATCACTGAAAATACTAACTAGGAGTTAAATATAAGATAGGGTAAAATAGGACTATTTGTCATTCTTAATTTATTTAATTACTTTTGTTACTAAAAAATAATATTACCTAAGTTCCAATATAAATGTATAACTAGCTTTATATTCGATCGAATAAAAGAACTACACATATTCATTATAATACCTACAAAGCCTCTTCGAAGTCGCGACAGCTGAGTACATTATATCTACAGAGAGCCCTCATTTCAAATGCTACGTGAAAACACCTTTTATAATTTTTCATCTCCATTTCCCCAGGTTTTTTGTTCGCATGTCACACACCGCGTCACTCAAAAGCTTCAGCGTGTTCTCTTTTTATAATGTCTGCAAGTCGGTGGTGAAAGCGCCAGGGTAGCGGGGAAGGGGTGCGGGGTGCGGGCGGCGGGCAGCGAGGGGAAGTGCCCCCATGTCTAGACTGGGTCGGTAGTTTTCCGGGATTCAGTTGGCTTTGCCTGCAGTCTGCTCACCCACTCACTGCATGTACATACATAGCTGCGGGTGTATAGGGCATGTCTGAGGACCCTCGTCGTGTCTGACGCAGTTTTTGTATTATTTGTCTATAACGTTGTTATACTGTGTCGGGGTGGCGGAATGTAGCGAGCTTCTGTCTGGGGCGGCTTCACGACGCAGATATTCATTTATTTTATATTGAATTTATTGCGATTTGATAACAAAAAAAAACCAGATCCAATTAAAATCCAATTTAGATAGATAATATCTTTAATCTGCAATGATAATTGTTGAAGAATTGTGTCATACCTACTTGAAATCTAAATTTGGATTTGAATATTCCACGTCGCAATTCACATGAACTTGGGCAGTACATTTGATTGCAATTGACATTCAAATTATAGAATGATTGTACTAAAAATTTTCATGACTTAGGTACAATCAAAGAACGTGCTACGAAATTAATAATGTGTTCAGGTTGATGAAGATAGTATTCTTATATGAATTTAAAACATATGTAGGTATTTTTTGTAACGTAACAAGACTCATAATTGATTATTGACGGCAAATACACATAACATTAGTACTTAATCACACGTATGTCCAAGTGAAGTGAGTATGTAGAAGGTTGTGCAGTTCTGCTATACGGCAGTGCATTACAGGCCTTGTGGATAACTTCCTTGCTGCCAAATTAGGATTCTGTATAAAAAGGATAAAACAATATTTACTCATTAAATTGACATACAATTAACATCATTGTCTCAAAATGGTTAATTGATTTATTAATACTTGGCAACTAAATAATGCAAACTAATACTCAATCGCACACGCAAATTTACGTGCGTATATTGATGACAATTGAAATTGGTAATAGATAAAAAAAAAAACGACTCCCGCTGTAAGGAATTTAATCCTTGTGCCGCGGGGGGCTTACAAACATACAACTCACATGCACAAAGACACCTAGACTCAGAACAAACCTTTGTGGAACACACAAATGCTTATCCTACACGGGGATCGAACCCGCGACTATAACCAGCGCTATTAAACATAATTAAACTACAAATAAGGTTTTAACTTTAAACGTAAACAAAAAACAGGAACGGACTCGTACCTACTTGTTAACATTAAATACTTACGGCTAAAATGAACACAATGAGCATTATCATCCGCAGGTGTCAATTTGAAACACTTTAATAATATTTGGGAACTCCAAATCCTACACTTGACACACCTGTGTTATCTTTACAATGACAGATTCACCTTGCCTTATCTATAGATGTTAATAGAAGCATCGAAAGGCAACATAAATTGCAATTGTTTTTAATAATGACCATATTATATCATACCACTCTATGAGCAGCATTACTGCATGATTCAGGATTGTCTCTACATAGGTTGAGTTTAAATTAAATATTTTATTTTAAAAAGTATTGATTATTTTTTTAAATTCGTGGAATGTTGGTCAGGAGGAAAACCTTTCCCCAATAAACGTCTAAATATGGAAAAGATTTACAAATAATATAAGATAAAATTATAAAAGATATATATCTATAAACGTCTAGTATGTCACATAAGGCTGACTTTCTTCTTTGTTGTGAATATGGCTGTAAGAATCTTCGGAGATATACAACAACGTGTGTACATTTTCTACTAACCTGATGATGTACACAAGCGTGTTCCATGAAAGTCATATCGACAGGCGAGCATCATGGCGTCCGCTCCGGTTCTCGGGAGTCGAGTCCTATTCCAAACTAAACAAGTCATTGAAGGTTCACGAATAGGCGCGTCTATGAATTAACAACAATAGGCAGTTTCCTTGTAACAGGCCTTTGTGATATTGAACTATATGCGTATAAATAAGCGTAACTTAGATCGAGAGTGTAATAAAAGTGCAAAGTGCGTGAACGTTATACTGCAAGGGTTAGGACACAACGATAACACTCTGATAAATTAATTTTGATTTAAATAAAAACCAATTTGGTAGAGTCACCTTGGAATGAATAGCCATTCAAATTGATGTGAATAGGGTTAGGGGGCGAAATTCGGAAAACAAATTGATGTTACACGTTCAAGTAATATAAGTAGAACTGAGTTGTACGTTATATATATATTTTTTTACTAGCAGTTGTTTACAACAGAAATAGGTTCCAATAGAAAAAAAGTATAGTTTACTAGCAAAATCGTAAAGGGGCGCAAGTTTTAGTGTGAATGCAACCTTTGCTTTATGGTTTACAAACACAATAAGGTCTTAAAAAGCTCCTTTGAACCATGTTAATAAAATGTTTGATGTAAACCGTAGTAAAAGCGCAGGTAACACGGCCACTTATGTAATCTTGGTTATGATTTATAACTGATGTTTACAATATAAAGAATTAAACGTAGGTATGTAGCATTATAATTTAAATGCATTAAAAACTAAAAATAGGTTAAGAAACTCGGCTGTTGTCACGAAGGAGGCGAAAGCTGTCTTTCTTGAAATAGTGAAGCTAATTGTGTTTCGTAACTGCGGCTTGAAGGGTCGCGTAGATCGAGGTGCCTATATTTAGAGTGTAGGGGCTCGCGGGGGCGAGGAGGGGGGGGGGTGGCGGCGGGGGAAGTGGCGCCGGTGACGCGGAAGCGTAGGGCGGGCGGAGGGCGTTGACCGTGAACGTGGGGCGGCATCGATCCACCGGCCATACCCTCGCGCAACGGAAAGTGTATGCCAACGGTGCTGTTGCAATGGCTTAGGGTAGAACCATCAAAATAATTACAATAAAATATCGAACACTATTTCGATCATAACAAAACACGCAGTCAAATACCTGTAGAGACCTGGACTAGTACAAACACAGATTATTTGCATTTTTTAAACTAGTTAAACTTTTCAGTCTAACCCCTGACCCTCATCATATTTACTATTATAACTCTTGATAGATGGAGCCTTTTTTTTCCTTTTTCCCCATACTTTTAAAATAATTGTAATAATAGGTTTTCAAATAGAGATCCAAAGTTTCAAAAATATGGACTGGAAAATTTATTTTCGCAGTTTCCTTAAAAGGATCGTGATGAATAAGCCCCCATTACGAAATCTTTTGGAGCGATGACGTAACTATGGGGCAATTCATTATTAAATTTGTGAAATAAATTTAGTAGGAAATAGGTGAATTCATCGTTAGGAAATATTTGATTGAGTTCGGGATTAAGTACGGAACACACAAAACTATATTTTTGGACTAAAAACAGAGGGTGTAAAATTTCAATTTTGATTTATGAACTGTGCTTCAAAGTTTTCCTATTTAAACTTAACGAAAGACCAAAACAAAATAATTAAAGGAAATAATGCTAAGTTAGCTAGTTACACAGCGACAGGTAAATTTATTTTGTTTTTCCGGACTATTACGACACGACGTCCGTGTGGATGCGAAATAAACTTGAACCCTCCTTGCGTCTATCCCTTCGATCTAATAACGAAATAAAAGTTAGTAGGGTGCCCTGGTCACGAGGGTAGACTGCTTATAGCTAAGATACACGAAGATATGTATGAAAAGGGGGCTGGAAGTTGTTTGTATAGAGACCTATGTGCGTGTCGAAACCCTGTCCTACGAGTACGAGTATCAAAGTATCAAACTCCATCGCGATAAATATTCATGTTATCATTAAGAAACTTATAATTGCATTTCCTTATAACACGCTAAGTATTAATTGTTGTTAACCCTTACTTGTATAACGAGCTAATTACGTAGGTATTCTTAGTATCAAATGTTTTTCAGTCACACCGTGTCAAAATTAACGCACGGAAAATACTGTATCCCAATCGCTATAAATATTGATTTTAAATAAAAGGAAGATATAAATTACAAGGCACGATGAGAAGAAGTATCTAGTAAAATGTTAAGAGATTTTTCAGGGAAAACTAATAGAAAATAAAACCATTACAAGAGCCAGACTAAAAATACAATGAACTTAAATATTAACGTTTATAGCACTCGGGAGCCGATACCGTGTGTGCAGTGGGGGGTTGGGGTGGGTAGTTGAATGTCGGGCAAGGGCGGCATGAGTCATGTCACGGCCGATCAATACTGCAAGGGAATGCGTGGCTGGCCGCGTCGCGACGCACCCCTCGCCGCCGGCTGCACTGCCGATTAATCCGATACCATTACTTACCCATTTCTGGCTAGTTCACTGTGGCAATCTGTTCCTTTTATGCTTTTTTCGCTTAGCAAATATTTGATGCTAGTGAAATTGTTCTCTTGAAAAGCTAGTGTGCATTTAGTGTATTAATGCACCCACGTTATTCTCGATTCTATTTCCGTGTCTATAAACTCTGGCATCTGAGAATTCTGTCAAATGTCTGTACTATGAATAAATCTGGAATAAACGTAATTTACAACCTAAAAACCCATAATTATTTTATGTTTGTGTCATTAATTGCCGGTCACGCAATCGGAAAAGGTTTGGTGTTATGAAATTATTAAAGCCGAAAAAAACACGTGCATGCAATGACGTTCCAGAAAAAACTTAAATTTGCATCGTGTTTACTTAATTCTACCCACATTCAACGTCAGTAGTACATTTAACATACAAAACCGATAATAACACTTATATGCTAAACTAATAAAGTCATGCAAACGACTGACACCGTGACTTTGAGAATTAGTATGTCAGCAGTGTCCTGTGTGACCGTCTTAGACGAACTTTAATTATGCGGTGAGTAAACATAATAAAATAAACACATGGAGTAAAAACATGTTTGCCGAACTAGGTAAACTAGGTATGGATCCAAATGTAATCACTATAGACATCTATAACACCACATCCAACTTTTTATTTACAAATTAAATTAGATGAACTAACTCTTAGATCTTCATGAACAGCGGCCATACTATAATACCCTCCGAAAACGTTAATTAGTTTCAACAAAATAAACCCAACGAAACAAGGTTTTGCGATTAAACAATTATGATCTACGAATGTGTCTTGAAATTATAAAGTTATTTGTAGTTTCGAAGTTTTGGTCCGTTTCAGGGAATACTTACTATATAGACGTTATTTTGGCGGAAGTTAACTGGAAACTTGCCATTTGGCCCTAACTCACTCTTGTAAATATAGGTAACATGATCAATTTATTAAATAATACACGCTTCCGTGTTAGTTGAATACTTTGTTACGAGTTACACATTATCATTATAAACAAGCGTTTGTTTATAACCAGCTTGTAACTACTTTGATGCAAAGGTCTATTCATCTAGTCATAGATTGGATTAATAAGTTTTTCCTAAGAAGCTGGTCAATGACGATTTCCGTAAGTCGATTACGCTTTGCGTTTACAGTAAGATGCGTTAAATTGTAATATCAGTTTACGATGCAGGAGTTTCCTCATTTAATCTAAACATAAGATGTCTAAATAAGATCGATTCAGAATTGCCAAATTAGTAAACAGTCACACTTGATGCGTTACGTTGATAAATTATTTGTAATTAATTAAATGTGTAAGAATAGTTCTCATTATTCAGTTAATTACACTAATGATTAGACTAATTAAAGTAAGAGGTAAGTTTTATAAATAAAAGTTAGTAAAGTGTGATTGATCAAAAATCAATAAATCAGAAGCACAAAAGGAATTTCATCAGATGTTGTCATTGTATTTGCAAAAGAGCAAATTGAAAATAGAAGAGATTTAGAAGTATTCCTTTGGTACGCGTCAGTTGGGACGAGAGCCGTGCATGTGGTACATTTTTTGCGTCTAGTTACGTCGTCGATTGTAATTATAGCATAGTTTAAAGAAAAATCACCTCAGAGTATATTTGTTCGTCCGGCGATCCGCCATAATGCTTGCGTGTGTTTTGTGGCATTGAACACTAATAATAATCGGTGAACTTGACATTGAGAACGGAGGCTCGTCATCGTAACAAGATTCTCCATCTCTTCCGCACTATACTAAATTGTAGAGGTTAAAAAAGGATGGCCGACATTATCTTCTGTGTTCGCGGCTGTTTGTAGGTCAGTCGTGTATTTGTTCCGGACGATAGTCCGAAAGTCGGCTGGAGGTTACATTACGTAGTTATTTAAGTTAGAGCTCAACAAACAATGTTTGCAAATTATCAACACAGCTGAAATCTGCTGAATCAGACCACTTAGCACGTCGTCTCGTGACGGAAACTTGTAAACATTGCCTGACCGAGCGAGTCCTTCTTTGTCCTCATAGCTCATAGGTTAAAAGGACATGCACAATTGCACACATCAGTGAACTATTTTTAAATACACTTAGGTAACTACTTCTTGCATCATCATCGATTATAAAGCATAATTTGTTTGGACGCTTAAGTACGTAGGATTTTAATGACACTGTTTATTTAAATAAGTTCTTTAGTTTATTGCTTCGCTTAGCACAGGGATGCGAAAACAGTATTTTTCATACATTATATTAGAAATTGTTTTTTAATAACAATTTAAAATAAAACCAACGCAAAATTACGATGAAAATTGTCAATTGACATTTAAAAGAAAACTAGATTTTGAAAAGTTAATTATTAACATATTTAGATTAGTAGTTTAATTCTTGTGTAAAATTTTTGAAAAGGTCTCTAAATAACAAGATTGACGCCAAAGTTAAAAAATGTTAAACGAAAGACGAAGACGGAACGAAATTGAGAAAAGCGATATCTAGTAGCGTTTCCAGGGCCTTCTACCAAACACCAACCTTATACAGCCTACGTTGTTTCGGAAAATGCCGCTAGATGGCGCTACTCGAAGGCTGTAAGCAACTTGAGGTTTCAAGTGAATCTTCAGAGATGGCGCTGTCCAACACTTTGTGAGATGAACGCGAATCTTTGGATAATCTTGCAGAAGTTTAAAAAATAGTTATTTAATTCGGTATAAATGGTTTTACATAACCAGAGTATTTTTTTAAGGATCATTGTCTAACTTTGAATTAATATTTTTTTTATAATGCTCTTACTATATCTCTATAAAATTAGATCTCTCATCTAAGTAGAGCAACGTAGGACAATCATAAAACATTCATATTCAATCATTTGACAACCGACACTGCATTTTATCGGGCAATGTACTCAAAACGCAATTATTGTTATTGAATTATGTGGGCTGTAAATCCGGATCGGTACTTATAAACAAATAAAACAGTAAGTTGGGCTACGTCAGCGCGACGTGTTGCGTGTTCGTAAGGCACGTAGAAATGCGTCACTACTCACTCGCTCGCGGTCGTCGCTCCCCTTACAACGAACGATCTGACTCATAATCAACGTTATGGGTATTTTTGTATAACACAACCTCTCATATTTTAGTCGTCGAATGTAAATATAAATATAAACGACTGATTGTTATTGTTGTCCCTTTTTCAGATGCTTCAGATGTGCTTGTTTGCTGGTTGACCAAAGAAAGAAGAGTATTTCTTTCTTTGGTTGCATAAGCCAAAACCTTTTTTAATAAATATTTTAAGTGCAGATATGCCATTTTTTTAACAGCTAAATAATAATAAAATAAATGCGACACTATATTTTACATCACATTCCTTTTTTGATTATTTATATTTGTTCGTAAAATATTGTTTATTCTGCAGGGATATTTTGCTTGTCCATCTAATACTTACTACTTAACATTATATTTCATAGAACTAGGTACATATTTTAAATACCTGTAGATCGAACGTTCCTAAAGTAGAGGCAACGCGGACTATTAAAGTACTTGTAAGGTCAGACATTCTAAGTTGCAGGCACAAAGTATGCAGTCACATAAAGAATAATTAAACTACCTATAGGACCTAGTTAGCCCCGCAGATACCTAGGTAGGTACTTAATATTTTTCTCTATATCTCTTAACGTTTCGCAAGTTACAACTCTTTTTTTTGAGGTTTTCTAAACTTTTTACTTTTTTAAATTGCTGACCGGTTGTTAGGTCATCGTATGGTTGTTGTTATATTGCTCAACAAATTATATTTACTAGGTTATTTGCCTTGCGAGAGTCACATGAGGAAAATAGACTCAAATACTTCATATGGTAGGTTACAAATTCACATACTTTGCCTAGCAAATACAGTTTTGCGAGGCATTCAACCTACGACCCTCATTGCTCATATAAGGATATAGCAACTGCGATAATTGGGTTACCAATGAGTTCCAACTAAAATAAATAGATAGTTATTATAGACAGTATACCTACATAACTAAACCAAGGTTGCGTCGTGAGACTGTAAGTGCAACAAAATAAGTATTAAGCAGACAGAAACCCAAATTATTTTTAAACATATTGTTTCATTTCATCTTTTTCATGATAAAAATAATAATGATATATATTTTTAAATTTCATTTTTTCCTCTTAGTTTCGCTACTCGTTCATAGATGGCAGCACGCGTTATATTTGTTGTGCAGAGCGATGGACATCACCAGAATATACTAATTGACGATGGTTACGTGACAACAATACTTATTGTTGTGTTTAAACTTCTTATTATTGTCATTAAGATGAATTTGAATATTTTATTAATACCAGGAATTTTTTTTTTTATAGTAAGTTACATATATTATGTATAAAGGAGTTTTCATCAAAGTTTTAAAAACAAAATGCACATTTATAGCAACTAATTATAAGTAACCGTGTGACATAATTACGTTTAGTAAAACTACGATATTAACCGCATTATTTAACAGGATAGTGCATCGTATTTAATTATACTATCAATTAATGGTCGTTTAAACAAAGGTACAATCTTTAAGACCTTCGAGCATAATATCGATATGACAGCAATGTAATAAAATAAAGTAGTTTGCCCGAGAAGGGCGGGCGATATCGTAACTGTAGCCAGCGATAGCGGAGTCGGTCGCAGTGCAACCTTGCAGAGTTTGTTGCTCCGGCAAGGCGACGGCGGGCGCGCGCGGGCGGGTGCCCATCTAACCTCCAGTGACACGGTCCAACTACACCACAGATAAACAACAACAGTACGACAATCTAATTTGCTTAAGCTTACACATACTTAGGTAACAATTTACAAATATACCTTACGCAATCAGTTACAATTCGCAACTAGTGATAGAAAACATTTTTTGGGACACGCATGAAACCTTTTGTTTAACTGTAATAGTTACGCTGTGGCGGTAGGCCTCTAGTTAACTATTGCGATCATTGCTAGGTCTCTACACATGTAACATGCCTAGCGATTGCCACTAATAAGGTACATATTATAGTTGTAGCTCTAGCCGTCTGATTTTTAAAGTTGAGCTTCTGTGATGGTACTAATCGTCATGCCTTGATGTTTCATTAACGATAAGCATGTTTACTATATTGCTACATGCTCGGTCCATCGCCAGCTTATAATATGTCCTTTATCTCTGTGTACAGTTTATCCTTCACACCATATCGAAAGCAACAAGGTTCATAGCAATATTAACATCAGTAATAGTTTTTTTTTTGTTCTTGTAACGCGAATGCGTGCTTCGTTCAGCTAATTTCAAGATAAATATGAATCTGTTCGGAAACATAATGAGATAATTACTTAACTATCGACCAGAATTATCGGTTGTTCTTGATGAAGTTTATTGTCCCAAATACAGGTTGTTTACATTTCCACACATGCATTGCATTGATGAATTATCCTTTACAATATATGCACATTGTTTATTAAAGAAGAATGTTTGAGCCCGTACACAGTTCGCTCTGATATCTGTTACCAAGCGTCGTTTTCTATTGCTATTGCATGTTTCCATTGTGTTTTAAATGTTTATGTAAACGACAGTTTTGCACCTGTTGAATATAGATTAGATTAGTATACATTCGATACGATCAGCATCAGCGTTTTTAAATTTAAATGGTTCGCATAACAAAGGGTTTGTTCACGATGGGTCGTCCACCCACGGCCGTCACGGTTGCGTCTCCATCGGTGGCTTGTCCTAGTTTTTAATGCAAGAACTTAGCTAAGATAGTGAATCGTCCCCCAAGCTGTAACTACAGCTGTTTACGTATCCGACGTCGGCTTGACCTATATACCAATACAATTGTATTATTCAAGAGCCTGTCACTCGATTGCCTTCGTCGCACATAATCACAGTCCACTATAGGTATACTTGTGTAGCACCATAACAATACGGTGACCTATTAAAGTAAGCTCGTTGCAGTCGGAAGAGTATTCGATTTGATCTGACGTGGAATTAAGGACAAAAAAAGAATAAACACTCTTTACTGTTAATTTACATTCAATATGCGCTTCTATATTATGATAGTTGTTTTCTTTTTTGTTGTATTTTTATATCAATAACCTTTATTTCAACTGAAAAGAAAACCGTGAAGAGGTTCAAATATGGTTAGGTAGATATTATTTAAAATATTGATTTATAATGGTGTGAATACCATGTGTCATTGTGAACTTGACAAAAACATATTATTCCCAATTTAATACCAATTAGGGAAAAACAAGGTTATCACTTTATGCGTTTAGGCATATCTGTCAAAACGTATTAATTAATTAAATTGAGTATTATTCCTGTAACTAAAATAATATTTTGTACGTCAATGACGAGACACGTCATATTATGAAATGTCACAGAGCTGAGGTGGGAATATTTTGTTGATCTATTTCGGGATAGTTTGTGATGCGCAAATATCGCCGTGTGCAGCGCGGCTCCCGCTGACCTACATGCAGACGGATCTTTGTCTACACTACCACAGGCTACAATAACCAAACCATATTCTTTTAATAACACCAAACTAACCATATTTAAATCTTTATTTAATTTTAACAGTGTGAACAGTTATAATTACTAATCGCATAACTTAATCTTTACAATTTAACATTGAAACTTTTTAAATACCACATTTAAATGCAAAACCGTAAGACCTGTCACACTATGACAAAATAATGATCAGGATCACTTAGACGCTAATTAGGTATTGTAATTACAATTCAATAACAATAGTGATTGGCATAACGAAGGCATTTAAAGACTAATACCAGTATGTATTACCGACGCAGCGCGAATTCGGTCAATGCTATTCAAATGCATGTTGCTGTACAACATTAATTATATCCGTCTCTATGGAAATAAGAACTGAAAGGATTATTCTAAGCCAAGTGACTGTACTAAGGACTTCATAAACCTTCTAGAACAAAACAAGCTCGGATCTTTTGTCTCTGCGTTTTAAAGTATCTCGTTCTGTAAATAACCGTGGCCCATATAGAGATTTGGTTTTATGTAGTGGCGCTATTAGACAGGAGCGTGTCGTATCTCACGAGGGCGATAATTGCGAAGGTCACGTCGCAGCTGGATGTGGCATCACACGCCCGACTCTTCCATTTGGTATCACTAGATAGGTGCTTCGTTACGATATATCGAGAAACAAGTTGTTTGTGCAAAAATATAACGTAATACAATAAGTAAAAGGTAGGATTTACATTGACGCCCGCAACGGTCGGTGGCCTTACCTCGTTAGAGTTCATGCACCCGCGCGAAACTGGGGCACGTACCGCGTGCTCCCCCTCCGCCGCGGCCCGCGCCCCGCCGTCGTCCCGTTACCTACCACTAACTTTTCATTGAATTGTTTCTATTGCTTGCTTTAGAAATATTCTATGTTAAATGCAAAAATACTTTGCTAACATTTATAATACTTACGTACACGGAGCATAGTGAATAACGGACTGAGTTCCCTTCTTTGTTTGTTGCAACTTAGGTTTTATTAAGTTTAAGGTCATGTTCTCGTGTAATAAAGCGCTCGTTAACTGTCGCTACTAAAATTCTTCAGTGGTTAAGTCACCGGCTGCTGGTTGTGGTATCGTAAGATTAGTTATTATCTAGCAATAACTGGTAGCGACGTTGATGTAAATAAATGGAGGTGGAAGAGAAATGCTGTCACCGCGACGAGTCGAGTAAACCAGTATTGCGCCGTACTAGAGTTGCGCAAGCGCAGCGAGAAAGTGCGAGTAAAAGTTGACGCAACAAACGTCACACGCCGCTCGGCTCGCCACGTCACACATACATAGTTCATTTATAGCGAGCTATAGGTGTGTGCGTGCGTGTGTGTAGTTATGTACACGTATGGGAAGGTGGGGTAAGACGGGGTAGCGAGGTAAGATGGGGACCCTCCAAAAATATATAATACAGTATTAATTGAAAAGTTATTTTGACGCCATCTAGTCGTATTTATCAGTACTTGTTAGAGTCGCAAAAAGTTTGTTCGAAGGAGCGCACGATTCTTCATGGTAAGTACATTTTTAAAATTTGAAGTGGTTTTATCTAATTATTGAAGCATATAAAGTGCATGACTGTTATAATGTATGATAAACATAATGTGTGACATATTTTTTTTGTTAATTTGTATTTATTTTACTATTGTAAACTCATTAATTCATGCCGGTTTCTTTTGATTTATAACCTCTAAAAATTCAATACAACTTTTAAGTCCAGTTTGGGAAAGATGGGACACTTATGTGGGGCAAGACGGGGTAGGTACCCGATCTTATCCGCTGAGTTGTTATTCAGTTTGTATTGAGATTGCATTCAACATTAACTATTTTTTATAGTACAGTTCCAAAAACAGTAATGTTGTCATTTCCTGATGCTTAAATGGCTACACCGCCGTAAATCATTTAGCAAACTCTCCACCTCCACCAACTGCTTCAACCTCATGTCTCAAGCAGGCAACAGTAAATGATTATATAGATAATGATGCATTCCATCTGGTTAGCCCGAAAAAGTTAATGCCTTATTCGCGATTCGCCGAAAAAAGACCAAGACAAGTTCGAAGAAGGGGAAAAGCAGCTATTATTACTGCTTTTCTATATAAAAAAGAATGAGAGGAAAACTAAAATAGGTAGAAACTAAAACCACATGTAACAAACAAAAAGTAAATGACAAAAATAACAATAAAGAGAACTTGAAAAACCGAAAAAGCGAAAAGGCACAGAAGAAGAAGATACAGAATGTCTATACTGTCGCGGCTTGTATTCCGATTATCATACTTGTATCACTTATCGTACTTGAGGCAAGTGAGCGCATTGTGTCTGTGCAGGAGTGGAAGACAGCGATGACGAAGCTGAACATATCTGCCCGGTTTGTGAAGATGACGGCGCTTAAATAGTCTATACCCCATCTTACCCCAGGGGTATACCCCATCTTACCCTATAGGTGGGGTAAGATGGGGTGATTCAGTTATTTTTTAAAAGTTTATATTTTTATGAGAAGAACTTATTTTTTTTTTGTTTTGACTGATTGTTATTAAAAGAAGAAAGACTGATTATTTAATTAATAAAAGTTCCTACGTTGTGCAATTAAAAAAGATGGGTTTTATTTATGAAATACCTTAAGGTCCCCGTCTTACCCCACCTTCCCCTACATAAGTGTCATGCACTGACGACACTTGATTACAATCGAACGTGTTATACAATGCCTATTATTATAAACATTGTTACGAAGACGTTGCCTCACGTAACTAAATAGGGGTGCGTTTTCATAATACTTATTGAGATAAATGACGAGTTAATTTGTTTCGCGGCGCGCCGCGGCCGCGTTAAGTTACTGCAATTACTTAAACACAATGAAACAAGTATTATCGTGGTCGGTACCTGACAAGCCCGAGTGTGGCCACCGCCTGTCTGCTCGGCTCACGTGCATTCATTGATACAGCTGTTATTGTGCGTTCACCGAATGCATTAATAACATTAATCTAAATACAACAGAACGACATGTTGTTGTTGTGAAACGTTCCAAATATTAAATTCCCTTCACATCTATTTATCTGTCAAAACAAGACACACTTGGACGTGATGTAGTCAACCTACTTATTGGTTTATTAATCATCTTTAATCGAGACTATTTCGTTTCAAACACGTTTAATAATGTTACACTCACATCTCAATTTTATTAATAGACATAAAAAGGTAAATATTAGGTATTTACCTTTTTATGTCTCTTCTAATTTTATAGTTTTTTAATCACTATTTTGAGTCCATGCCGTGGTTTGTCAATTTCTTTGTCTTTTCTGTTTATGGACTATTTGTTGAATTATAAATAAAAATGAAATGTTTGCAAAGTTGTCGTAAAATATCTAACATCGGTGCAGCACTTAACATTTTAGTAATTGTGAGTAAATTGGAGTAATTTTGAGCGTAGAGGATCTAGAGGGAGCTGCGGGGAGCGGAGCAGAGCGCGGGGAGCGAGCGCCGTGGCGACAGAAATAGGGCGCGGAGGACAGAGCAAGGCTGCCCCGGTTGCCGGCCAACGACCTGCGCCCGTACCTACGAGTACGTAGACTACGTAGCTACGTAGCCTGCCGATGTGTGCGTAGCCACTCGCTACGATCTACTACGGGCCGTATGCGCTGGGTGACGTGCCGACGTACTATCGCCCGACAGGGATGCACCCACCTAATCTACGTTACGTAGACAACTTGTTCGTTACGTTCCAATTTGCCAGGCGTTCCATTAATTCGTTACGTAGGAATACATAATAGAATTAGAAAAACTAGACTAACGTATAAATTAAGCCCATTAATAATCGTAAATAGTAAAAAAACTATGTAATTAAAACTCTTTGGATTTAATTGAAATATAGTTAAAATAATTGTTGTGTTATTTTAGTAGCGCCATCTGTCGTAGAATAGAAGAAACGTTAGTGTATAACGAGAGTTGTGAAGCCGTTCACACCGCGCCCGCCCCGCTTCTCCCTGCGCGATAAGGGCACGAGTTCGTTGCCCCGATAGAGACTGACCTCAAAAACGAGGACACTGCAAAATTAGGACGATGACAACGTAATGACTCGAGCGCCGACTCGCTTCACGCGATATTAATCCTAATACGCGAGAACGTAAGAAATAAAATAGCTTACAATAATGAATTGAACTACACGTATTTGATCAATTAGGCAAATACGCTGACTTCAACAGCAGCGAGCTAGCTCAAGTGTTTTACTGTACGATAATAATAGGTTCAGGTTATTCCTGGAATTTGAATATAGGTAAAGTGTTTATTTGATCCGTAAGTCGTATTTCAAACTGAATAAGTCTATTGTGGGAATAATTAAACTTTGTTTCATTGTAGACTTGATATTTTACTTTTAATTAATGAGGACAGGAATGGGCTCATGCTTAAGCATTTAGGACGTCCAACACGTTCTTGTGTTGTATTTCGTTTCATGCATTCGGAACGTGACCTAAATGATCCCCGCAACTGTTCAGTTTTGTCTAACACAATCTACGCTTAACTAATAGATAACTTTCTTTTGTTTCAGGTATGTTCACAGATTAAAGGTCATTCAACTTTCGATGGTGACAGTCCCCTTATTTACACAAATAGTCATATAAACAGGTAAGGTATTATGTTTAATTAAGAAAAATACAATATTTACATCGTAAGGGAAAACAATGACGTAATTTTTCAGTTAGATATTACAACACGCTAATGAACATTAGCCAGGCATTGTTTGTAGTTAGTAACCTTGTTAAAGGTTTATCTTTAACAGTTAATAGACGCGACTTAAAGCTAATGTTTGCAGGATCAATTGACACAACCGTGTTCAGTAAATATGGAATGTTTAGAGGATTATTCTGAAATCCTGACGCGTATATGAATTGTGATAACGATTGCAATGGAAAATAAGTGCAGGATGCAGCGGTCGGGCGGAGAGCCACCGCTAAATATAGCTCGGGCGACGACCCGCAAATAGGTCACTCCCTGCATCGCTACTCCACCGCCACTCCACCGCCGCACCACCGGCATCACTGCAGCCAGCCACCCTCTAATCATAACCCGCCACGAACTCTCCTATTTATTTCACCACAGCTGCAATGGTTTTTTTGTCCCAAAGAAAAAAAACGTTGATCACGATTAAAATCGATTTAGTCTCTTGACAAACATGATAAATCCAAAGTCAGTCTACCAATCAGCCAAACAAAGCCATGATTTTGATAAGTACTATCTTTTATAGTAATAAAAAAGCACTAGGAAATAACCGGCGTTCCACCTGTCCAATGTTAAAGATGTTAGTGAATACATAAACCAATCGTTTCGTGTAAGCAGCGTAGTAATTGATATCGTTTCACTATTTTTAAGCGGTCAATGTACATTGATTGTTTGCTCGTAATCTATTTACGTGTGCTTCAATTGTTAATGGATTTCAGATTCTTGTCAATCATTCATGTAACTCCTATATAGAGGTTAAAGCCACAATTAGTCAAGACTGAGAGACGTAGAGAAGCGTTCGCAGTAAATTGGCAACAACATTTTGGAATTGGCGATGTCGCACTGCAATATGCATTCATAATAAAGTAAGGACACGTCAACTTGGTGGCGTGGGTGTTGTTGTTTTCCCCATGGTTTATGTTGGCTGAGCTGGGCCTGTGCTGGCAGGCGAGGGGGCTAGCGGCGCGGGGAGTGGGGGGGGGGCACGGAGCGGCGAGGGCCGCGGGGCGCGGGGCGGTGTCGCAAGCCGCGGGTGCATGGCCGGCCGTCGGCACCGCGCCGACCCTGACTGACTTATCTTGCGAACGTGCGGCGCGCGCAAAATCTAACGCTGGCAAATTTAACAACCAGTAGATTATTGTTACACATTGCTAAGAGATACGATGCTTACAAATTCTTTTCCTACGTTTTAACATTTAAATCTTACAAAGACTCTCCTCTTATTCAGCATCAGTAATAAATAGACTTATTTTAAAGGTAGTGTGCAAGCAAGTATACAATCACAATCCAATGCCAACTTAATCATGTTTTCTGAAGTTGATTCAAAATATTTACGTCCATTGCTCGTTTAATGACAGTGTAGTACAGACCGGAAACTGTTTCAACATAACGTTCTCATTCTCTATAGTTTCAATTCGAATCGTATTTATTATGTCGTTTCGTGTTCGTCCCTGGTTGCACACAATAATGTCCCGTCGTTGTCGTCGAAAGTAAAACCATTTAAGTCGTTGAACTGAAAGCTTATTATAATTTATGTTATGACCTGTTTTACTACAACGTTACAACCACTTGGAAAAACATCAACAAGTCCATTTACGGTGGCAAACTGAACAATAATCGACGGGCCATCTTGTTTTGTTACAGAATTTATTTGTTTTTACATTTCCTGTCAAGTATTAAGACAATACTTAGTAATAATAATTGCTACATTAATTGTATTCTGGTGTGACATCATAATGTCTCACAATGTGAGGTTTGTCCTTAATGTTCTAGAAAGTACTTGTATCTTGTTAAATGAAAACACTGTCAGAAAGTTTGAGTTTCATCGTATTCTTGATTGAATCCTATTATAAAATGTCTTACTATAGGCCTACCAAGAACGTAAATTAATACATGCATTGATTGGCGCCAATAACAATGCACTAGGCCACTGAAAGCTAGTTATTAAAGCACAAGGTACTAGCTGTTTGTTTCACCTTGATGTAATGAGTTACAGACATAGGTTGTAGGTACAGGCGT
>NW_020799987.1:0-5000 GCF_003590095.1 Trichoplusia ni
TTCGAGTTTCGCAGGTTTACCCCTGAACGTTTCACGTACTCTTGAACTCTCTCTTCAAAGTTCTTTTCAACTTTCCCTCACGGTACTTGTTCGCTATCGGTCTCGCGGTAATATTTAGCCTTAGATGGAGTTTACCACCCACTTAGGGCTGCACTCTCAAGCAACCCGACTCTAAGGAGAGTCCCTCTCGCCGCAATCCTCCGTCGCTACGGGCCTGGCACCCTCTACGGGAAAACGGCCCCGTTCAAGACGAACTTGGACAGGAGCGATCGCGACGAGAAAGCGGAACCTCCCGAACACCACATCTCCCGCCGCCTGAACGACGGCGGGATTCAGTGCTGGGCTTCTTTCCTGTTCGCTCGCCGCTACTAAGGAAATCCTGGTTAGTTTCTTTTCCTCCGCTTACTAATATGCTTAAATTCGGCGGGTGATCCTCCCTGATCTGAGGCCAACGATAAAAAAATGAGGCAGACGCGATATCCGTCAGCGTTACGACGACGCAATCGGACACTAGAATAAAACGACGCTTTAACGGCGCTATTAGATTCTTATGAACGACTACGGCGTCGATGCGCTCTTCGGACGTCGAGTCCGCCTACTAGTATCTCGAACGATATACGGACATGTGTTTATGTCGAACACGTAGACATTGTATACTAGGACCTTGAGCACCTCGACCCCTCTGGTTAGTTAGACCGACCGAAGGGTCGCGATCGCGCAGACGCATCTCGACGAGACGTCGAGACGCATGATACGCTTACTCGCGATCATTGTACGTCCGTCGCGTAAAACGCAAATACACGTCGTTAAATGTGCAAGAGCGTCAGACACGTCGTTCGACAAATGTCCTATCTATCGTATAGAGCGTTATTTTTGAACGGACCGTCGGTAACAACGTTCAACCCGAAAGAGCGAAGCGTAAACAGCGACGACACTTATCAAGCGAAACGGACCGACGGATGGCCGTCAAATGCGCTTCTGGATCGTATCGTATAGGGATACGAGATCATAATGCGCAATGTGGCATGTTTACTTTATACAGCCGGCCCTCAGACAGGAGTGGTCCTGGATGTGTCTCCACGGACCGCAATGTGCGTTCGAAATGTCGATGTTCAAATGTGTCCTGCAGTTCACACTATGACGCGCAGTTAACTGCGTTCTTCATCGACCCGCGAGCCAAGTGATCCACCGTCCAGGGTAATAGTTTTACAAAATTATTACCCATGTTACGATAAATAAAGAATTTTTTTTTTTTTAATATATCTAAAAAAAAAAAAAAAAAACATTTACCCCCGTCGCGGAACACCGCGTAATCTGCAACGAGAGAGAGTGAACGTTAACGAACGCGTATCCACCTAAAGCTTATATGTTTCTCACGGTTTGCGGATTTTATGTTAAACCGTATCGTAACGAAGCATAAAACTCTCGATTGTACGCGACGCGAGACGAACGACCGGCGCGCCCGGACAGTTAAGCCATGGAACGCCTGTCGGTTCGGTCTCTTTTTAAAAGTTCATCGATACGATTGGATAAAAGTGTCGACGAACGTTTTAAGTATTTGGAGAACATTAATGTGACATCGTTTCGCGTACGCAGTGCACGTTAAAACGGTACATCGTTAATGATCCTTCCGCAGGTTCCCCTACGGAAACCTTGTTACGACTTTTACTTCCTCTAAATGATCAAGTTTGGTCAACTTCCCAGCAACGCCGACGGCCGTGAAGCCACCGCGTGTCGGTCCGAAGACCTCACTAAATCATTCAATCGGTAGTAGCGACGGGCGGTGTGTACAAAGGGCAGGGACGTAATCAACGCGAGCTTATGACTCGCGCTTACTAGGAATTCCTCGTTTATGGGGGATAATTGCAAACCCCAATCCCCAGCACGAAGGAGTTTCAGCGGGTTGCCCGGGCCTCTAGGCCAGGGAGAACATGCTGATTCCTTCAGTGTAGCGCGCGTGCGGCCCAGGACATCTAAGGGCATCACAGACCTGTTATTGCTCAATCTCGTGCGGCTCGAAGCCGCCGGTCCCTCTAAGAAGAATTTTAATACGTCGCCAGTGAGTTGCGTGACGCGTAGCCACGCACACCTAAATGACGACGCCTATTTAGCAGGCTAGAGTCTCGTTCGTTACCGGAATTAACCAGACAAATCGCTCCACCAACTAAGAACGGCCATGCACCACCACCCACCGAATCAAGAAAGAGCTGTTAATCTGTCAATCCTTCCGGTGTCCGGGCCTGGTGAGATTTCCCGTGTTGAGTCAAATTAAGCCGCAGGCTCCACTCCTGGTGGTGCCCTTCCGTCAATTCCTTTAAGTTTCAGCTTTGCAACCATACTCCCCCCGGAGTCCAAAATCTTTGGTTTCCCGGAAGCTGCCCGCCGAGCCATTGTAGTAACGTCGGCGGATCGCTAGATGACATATTTACGGTTAGAACTAGGGCGGTATCTAATCGCCTTCGAACCTCTAACTTTCGTTCTTGATTGATGAAAACACCTTTGGCAAATGCTTTCGCTGATGTTCGTCTTGCGACGATCCAAGAATTTCACCTCTAACGTCGCAATACGAATGCCCCAGTTATCCCTATTAATCATTACCTCGGAGTTCTGAAAACCAACAAAATAGAACCGAGATCATATTCTATTATTCCATGCACGAAATATTCAAGCAGCATTTTGAGCCCGCTTTGAGCACTCTAATTTGTTCAAAGTAAAATTGTCGGCCCACCTCGACACTCACCGAAGAGCACCGCGATAGGATTTTGATATTGAACCGGCGTATTACCGCCGGCTCACCGACGATATGCTCCGCAGACGTGTCAGTATCACCGCGGATGCGGTGCACCGACAGCGCGGCGCACAAATGCAACTACGAGCTTTTTAACCGCAACAATTTTAGTATACGCTATTGGAGCTGGAATTACCGCGGCTGCTGGCACCAGACTTGCCCTCCAATTGTTCCTCGTTAAAATATTTAAAGTGTACTCATTCCGATTACGAGGCCTCGTAAGAGTCCCGTATCGTTATTTTTCGTCACTACCTCCCCGTGCCGGGAGTGGGTAATTTGCGCGCCTGCTGCCTTCCTTGGATGTGGTAGCCGTTTCTCAGGCTCCCTCTCCGGAATCGAACCCTGATTCCCCGTTACCCGTGACAACCATGGTAGTCGCAGAAACTACCATCGAAAGTTGATAAGGCAGACATTTGAAAGATGCGTCGCCGGTACTGGACCATGCGATCGGCAAAAGTTATCCAGATTCATCAAAATTAACGACTTCAGACACATGGCCATCCGTCGATTGGTTTTGATCTAATAAAAGCACTCATCCCATCACTGGTCAGAGTTCTGATTGCATGTATTAGCTCTAGAATTACCACAGTTATCCAAGTAACTGAGTAAGATCTAAGGAACCAAAACTGATATATTGAGCCATTCGCGGTATCGCCTTAATACGGCTTGCACTGAGACATGCATGGCTTAATCTTTGAGACAAGCATATAACTACTGGCAGGATCAACCAGGGAGCTTCATTCATATGAAAGACGTTCTCGTTCGTTTCGATTTTCGATTGCGGTGGTACACACGTATACCGTCCTCTCTCTATATCGATACTTACGAGAAATCCTCATTCCCGCGCGTCGACGGATTAACGCAGACGCTTGTACGGGCGAGCTCGTATAATAATTGAGACGAATATTGTTTTCGACGACGACGACGACGACTACGACGACGCCTATAAGGGTACAATATAATGAAAAAACCCCGATGGTGAACGTTCGTATCGAGACACGATTTCATTCACTTTAATAATAATCTCGGTTAACATAATAAAATACGTCAAACAACGATTTAATTGCCCGGATTGTACAGAGTCCGTATTCACTATATTCATTGTTTAGTTTATATATGTAATCATATAATAATGCGTATATAGAACAATACTATTTACACAAAAATAAATAATCGTGATTGAACTCGCGAAAGATTCACATTAGCGTATCCGTGCGCGTTTGAATCGATCACGTCACGATTAAAGTCATATTTTATAACATTTGAACCGTTAACGAATCGTAACGTTGTTACGAACCGACGGTCCACACAGTTGAAGTTACACAAACGCACAACACACACAGTACTACACACTTACATACTAATATATATATATACACTTATATATATATATATAATAATATGTATGTGTGTTGATCATCTTCATAATAATATTACTACATGTGTGTGTCGTCCATTTTTCGTTCGTAGACGACATTCAGCGACTTAACGTGAAACACACTAACATAATAATGTTCGCGTGTCAACGTTAAGTCGCTGAAAGCTGCGCACGCGCACGCGCACAACATCATACGTGCGCGCATCTGCGCGCGCCGCATGACATTGTTGCAAACTTAAACGTATATAGTATCGGAGGAGAAATACGTTATACGATGAGATATCCACGTACCAAGCGACCGAGTGAACTGAAAAGTTTCGAGATCAGCAGATCAGGGATCGTCGGTGGTGTCATTCAAACACTACCTACCCTCGAGGTGAGTGAAAGCCGACAGTGGAGACCTAGCCCCGCCCCTACCCTCCCCCTCCGCTCCTCCCCCACCACCCAGATATTGGTATTGAATATGTTGAGAGGGTGGCCTCCATCAACCTGAAGAACTAACATCGACCACCACAAAAGAACCTGAGGCGCTGCAGAGCGGGGGTGTGTGGCCGGGGGGGGGGGGGGGGGTGCCTGGGTGTTTGTCTAGGTTCAACGACTTGGTGAGTGTTTGAGTCTTCATTGGTGTGGTGTGACACAGACGCCTATGAAGGCAGGAACGCAAGCACCCCCCCCCCCCCCGCGCGAGCGCGCGTGCCTGCTGGGTTTCTGGTTACTACTACTACTACTACTACTACTACTAGTTAGTAGGTACTATAATACATATATGTATGCATAGTTAGAGATGCGTTTAAGACGCTAAGATCACCCACCATGATATATTTTTTTTGCATT
>NW_020799987.1:10000-17500 GCF_003590095.1 Trichoplusia ni
AACCCGAAAGAGCGAAGCGTAAACAGCGACGACACTTATCAAGCGAAACGGACCGACGGATGGCCGTCAAATGCGCTTCTGGATCGTATCGTATAGGGATACGAGATCATAATGCGCAATGTGGCATGTTTACTTTATACAGCCGGCCCTCAGACAGGAGTGGTCCTGGATGTGTCTCCACGGACCGCAATGTGCGTTCGAAATGTCGATGTTCAAATGTGTCCTGCAGTTCACACTATGACGCGCAGTTAACTGCGTTCTTCATCGACCCGCGAGCCAAGTGATCCACCGTCCAGGGTAATAGTTTTACAAAATTATTACCCATGTTACGATAAATAAAGAATTTTTTTTTTTTAATATATCTAAAAAAAAAAAAAAAAAACATTTACCCCCGTCGCGGAACACCGCGTAATCTGCAACGAGAGAGAGTGAACGTTAACGAACGCGTATCCACCTAAAGCTTATATGTTTCTCACGGTTTGCGGATTTTATGTTAAACCGTATCGTAACGAAGCATAAAACTCTCGATTGTACGCGACGCGAGACGAACGACCGGCGCGCCCGGACAGTTAAGCCATGGAACGCCTGTCGGTTCGGTCTCTTTTTAAAAGTTCATCGATACGATTGGATAAAAGTGTCGACGAACGTTTTAAGTATTTGGAGAACATTAATGTGACATCGTTTCGCGTACGCAGTGCACGTTAAAACGGTACATCGTTAATGATCCTTCCGCAGGTTCCCCTACGGAAACCTTGTTACGACTTTTACTTCCTCTAAATGATCAAGTTTGGTCAACTTCCCAGCAACGCCGACGGCCGTGAAGCCACCGCGTGTCGGTCCGAAGACCTCACTAAATCATTCAATCGGTAGTAGCGACGGGCGGTGTGTACAAAGGGCAGGGACGTAATCAACGCGAGCTTATGACTCGCGCTTACTAGGAATTCCTCGTTTATGGGGGATAATTGCAAACCCCAATCCCCAGCACGAAGGAGTTTCAGCGGGTTGCCCGGGCCTCTAGGCCAGGGAGAACATGCTGATTCCTTCAGTGTAGCGCGCGTGCGGCCCAGGACATCTAAGGGCATCACAGACCTGTTATTGCTCAATCTCGTGCGGCTCGAAGCCGCCGGTCCCTCTAAGAAGAATTTTAATACGTCGCCAGTGAGTTGCGTGACGCGTAGCCACGCACACCTAAATGACGACGCCTATTTAGCAGGCTAGAGTCTCGTTCGTTACCGGAATTAACCAGACAAATCGCTCCACCAACTAAGAACGGCCATGCACCACCACCCACCGAATCAAGAAAGAGCTGTTAATCTGTCAATCCTTCCGGTGTCCGGGCCTGGTGAGATTTCCCGTGTTGAGTCAAATTAAGCCGCAGGCTCCACTCCTGGTGGTGCCCTTCCGTCAATTCCTTTAAGTTTCAGCTTTGCAACCATACTCCCCCCGGAGTCCAAAATCTTTGGTTTCCCGGAAGCTGCCCGCCGAGCCATTGTAGTAACGTCGGCGGATCGCTAGATGACATATTTACGGTTAGAACTAGGGCGGTATCTAATCGCCTTCGAACCTCTAACTTTCGTTCTTGATTGATGAAAACACCTTTGGCAAATGCTTTCGCTGATGTTCGTCTTGCGACGATCCAAGAATTTCACCTCTAACGTCGCAATACGAATGCCCCCAGTTATCCCTATTAATCATTACCTCGGAGTTCTGAAAACCAACAAAATAGAACCGAGATCATATTCTATTATTCCATGCACGAAATATTCAAGCAGCATTTTGAGCCCGCTTTGAGCACTCTAATTTGTTCAAAGTAAAATTGTCGGCCCACCTCGACACTCACCGAAGAGCACCGCGATAGGATTTTGATATTGAACCGGCGTATTACCGCCGGCTCACCGACGATATGCTCCGCAGACGTGTCAGTATCACCGCGGATGCGGTGCACCGACAGCGCGGCGCACAAATGCAACTACGAGCTTTTTAACCGCAACAATTTTAGTATACGCTATTGGAGCTGGAATTACCGCGGCTGCTGGCACCAGACTTGCCCTCCAATTGTTCCTCGTTAAAATATTTAAAGTGTACTCATTCCGATTACGAGGCCTCGTAAGAGTCCCGTATCGTTATTTTTCGTCACTACCTCCCCGTGCCGGGAGTGGGTAATTTGCGCGCCTGCTGCCTTCCTTGGATGTGGTAGCCGTTTCTCAGGCTCCCTCTCCGGAATCGAACCCTGATTCCCCGTTACCCGTGACAACCATGGTAGTCGCAGAAACTACCATCGAAAGTTGATAAGGCAGACATTTGAAAGATGCGTCGCCGGTACTGGACCATGCGATCGGCAAAAGTTATCCAGATTCATCAAAATTAACGACTTCAGACACATGGCCATCCGTCGATTGGTTTTGATCTAATAAAAGCACTCATCCCATCACTGGTCAGAGTTCTGATTGCATGTATTAGCTCTAGAATTACCACAGTTATCCAAGTAACTGAGTAAGATCTAAGGAACCAAAACTGATATATTGAGCCATTCGCGGTATCGCCTTAATACGGCTTGCACTGAGACATGCATGGCTTAATCTTTGAGACAAGCATATAACTACTGGCAGGATCAACCAGGGAGCTTCATTCATATGAAAGACGTTCTCGTTCGTTTCGATTTTCGATTGCGGTGGTACACACGTATACCGTCCTCTCTCTATATCGATACTTACGAGAAATCCTCATTCCCGCGCGTCGACGGATTAACGCAGACGCTTGTACGGGCGAGCTCGTATAATAATTGAGACGAATATTGTTTTCGACGACGACGACGACGACTACGACGACGCCTATAAGGGTACAATATAATGAAAAAACCCCGATGGTGAACGTTCGTATCGAGACACGATTTCATTCACTTTAATAATAATCTCGGTTAACATAATAAAATACGTCAAACAACGATTTAATTGCCCGGATTGTACAGAGTCCGTATTCACTATATTCATTGTTTAGTTTATATATGTAATCATATAATAATGCGTATATAGAACAATACTATTTACACAAAAATAAATAATCGTGATTGAACTCGCGAAAGATTCACATTAGCGTATCCGTGCGCGTTTGAATCGATCACGTCACGATTAAAGTCATATTTTATAACATTTGAACCGTTAACGAATCGTAACGTTGTTACGAACCGACGGTCCACACAGTTGAAGTTACACAAACGCACAACACACACAGTACTACACACTTACATACTAATATATATATATACACTTATATATATATATATAATAATATGTATGTGTGTTGATCATCTTCATAATAATATTACTACATGTGTGTGTCGTCCATTTTTCGTTCGTAGACGACATTCAGCGACTTAACGTGAAACACACTAACATAATAATGTTCGCGTGTCAACGTTAAGTCGCTGAAAGCTGCGCACGCGCACGCGCACAACATCATACGTGCGCGCATCTGCGCGCGCCGCATGACATTGTTGCAAACTTAAACGTATATAGTATCGGAGGAGAAATACGTTATACGATGAGATATCCACGTACCAAGCGACCGAGTGAACTGAAAAGTTTCGAGATCAGCAGATCAGGGATCGTCGGTGGTGTCATTCAAACACTACCTACCCTCGAGGTGAGTGAAAGCCGACAGTGGAGACCTAGCCCCCGCCCCTACCCTCCCCCCTCCGCTCCTCCCCCACCCACCCAGATATTGGTATTGAATATGTTGAGAGGGTGGCCTCCATCAACCTGAAGAACTAACATCGACCACCACAAAAGAACCTGAGGCGCTGCAGAGCGGGGGTGTGTGGCCGGGGGGGGGGGGGGGGGCCTGGGTGTTTGTCTAGGTTCAACGACTTGGTGAGTGTTTGAGTCTTCATTGGTGTGGTGTGACACAGACGCCTATGAAGGCAGGAACGCAAGCACCCCCCCCCCCCCCCCCGCGCGAGCGCGCGTGCCTGCTGGGTTTCTGGTTACTACTACTACTACTACTACTACTACTAGTTAGTAGGTACTATAATACATATATGTATGCATAGTTAGAGATGCGTTTAAGACGCTAAGATCACCCACCATGATATATTTTTTTTGCATTTATATTGTAGTTAGGTAGGTAGGTACCTAGTATGTATGTTCGTTCGAGGTGTGTTCTCGCTCTCAAGCGGCTTGTCACAGCTTGCCCGTGCCGTCGTGGTGTATATGTACGAAGTGAGAGTGCGAGTTAGTTTCGTTTAGCGTTCTTGTTGTGTTATTCGTTTGTTTACATCTACATATCTATGTAATATATTGTCTGAGCGCTTGCTTGTTTCGTTGTTGTATTATTGATATTACGATCGAGATTTACAGGAGGAACGGCTAATAGACGTCAGTTATAATCGATGTAAACTTCATTTGTATCGAGAGAAAGATTATTTTTTTAAATTTCGATGTTCGTTACCGTTCGTGTATTAATTTTTTGACCCGTTACCGTTCGTGTATTAAATTGACTATTTAAGATGCGCAAGCGCATCTCAATGGGGCGCGGTGAAAAATTACGTTTTTTTATATGTTTAAAATTGAGTTTGTTGAATCAGAGTGTTATATCGTTAGTGTACCGTTCGTGTATTAATGAAATATTAATGAAGAAAACGAAAACGCGACAGAACATCGTCCGTCGTCGCACACGTTGTCTTGATGTGTGTTTGTGTGTTTACATTATCATCGTCCTCGGACGAATCACCTGGCGTAGGGCTGAGTCTCAACAGATCGCAGCACGACGCTGCTCTACCGAGCACAACACCCCGCCAGGAACGGAAGTCGTCTACAGACTATTCCGAGCCCCGACATCGAACTGAGGTAAATTCGGACCTTCGGAGCCGTGATGCACGCGTTAAACGGACAGCATCGATCTCCGCGATCCAAATGGGCTTCGACGTCGCACCTCACGTGGTGAAGCGCGACTAGTAAAGTCACATTGTTTAGAGCCTCCCGACTCTCGGGGCTCCACAGTGAGCATATCCTTGCCGGATTCGGCTAGGCTGACGTCGAGACGCATGATACGCTTACTCGCGATCATTGTACGTCCGTCGCGTAAAACGCAAATACACGTCGTTAAATGTGCAAGAGCGTCAGACACGTCGTTCGACAAATGTCCTATCTATCGTATAGAGCGTTATTTTTGAACGGACCGTCGGTAACAACGTTCAACCCGAAAGAGCGAAGCGTAAACAGCGACGACACTTATCAAGCGAAACGGACCGACGGATGGCCGTCAAATGCGCTTCTGGATCGTATCGTATAGGGATACGAGATCATAATGCGCAATGTGGCATGTTTACTTTATACAGCCGGCCCTCAGACAGGAGTGGTCCTGGATGTGTCTCCACGGACCGCAATGTGCGTTCGAAATGTCGATGTTCAAATGTGTCCTGCAGTTCACACTATGACGCGCAGTTAACTGCGTTCTTCATCGACCCGCGAGCCAAGTGATCCACCGTCCAGGGTAATAGTTTTACAAAATTATTACCCATGTTACGATAAATAAAGAATTTTTTTTTTTTAATATATCTAAAAAAAAAAAAAAAAAAACATTTACCCCCGTCGCGGAACACCGCGTAATCTGCAACGAGAGAGAGTGAACGTTAACGAACGCGTATCCACCTAAAGCTTATATGTTTCTCACGGTTTGCGGATTTTATGTTAAACCGTATCGTAACGAAGCATAAAACTCTCGATTGTACGCGACGCGAGACGAACGACCGGCGCGCCCGGACAGTTAAGCCATGGAACGCCTGTCGGTTCGGTCTCTTTTTAAAAGTTCATCGATACGATTGGATAAAAGTGTCGACGAACGTTTTAAGTATTTGGAGAACATTAATGTGACATCGTTTCGCGTACGCAGTGCACGTTAAAACGGTACATCGTTAATGATCCTTCCGCAGGTTCCCCTACGGAAACCTTGTTACGACTTTTACTTCCTCTAAATGATCAAGTTTGGTCAACTTCCCAGCAACGCCGACGGCCGTGAAGCCACCGCGTGTCGGTCCGAAGACCTCACTAAATCATTCAATCGGTAGTAGCGACGGGCGGTGTGTACAAAGGGCAGGGACGTAATCAACGCGAGCTTATGACTCGCGCTTACTAGGAATTCCTCGTTTATGGGGGATAATTGCAAACCCCAATCCCCAGCACGAAGGAGTTTCAGCGGGTTGCCCGGGCCTCTAGGCCAGGGAGAACATGCTGATTCCTTCAGTGTAGCGCGCGTGCGGCCCAGGACATCTAAGGGCATCACAGACCTGTTATTGCTCAATCTCGTGCGGCTCGAAGCCGCCGGTCCCTCTAAGAAGAATTTTAATACGTCGCCAGTGAGTTGCGTGACGCGTAGCCACGCACACCTAAATGACGACGCCTATTTAGCAGGCTAGAGTCTCGTTCGTTACCGGAATTAACCAGACAAATCGCTCCACCAACTAAGAACGGCCATGCACCACCACCCACCGAATCAAGAAAGAGCTGTTAATCTGTCAATCCTTCCGGTGTCCGGGCCTGGTGAGATTTCCCGTGTTGAGTCAAATTAAGCCGCAGGCTCCACTCCTGGTGGTGCCCTTCCGTCAATTCCTTTAAGTTTCAGCTTTGCAACCATACTCCCCCCGGAGTCCAAAATCTTTGGTTTCCCGGAAGCTGCCCGCCGAGCCATTGTAGTAACGTCGGCGGATCGCTAGATGACATATTTACGGTTAGAACTAGGGCGGTATCTAATCGCCTTCGAACCTCTAACTTTCGTTCTTGATTGATGAAAACACCTTTGGCAAATGCTTTCGCTGATGTTCGTCTTGCGACGATCCAAGAATTTCACCTCTAACGTCGCAATACGAATGCCCCCAGTTATCCCTATTAATCATTACCTCGGAGTTCTGAAAACCAACAAAATAGAACCGAGATCATATTCTATTATTCCATGCACGAAATATTCAAGCAGCATTTTGAGCCCGCTTTGAGCACTCTAATTTGTTCAAAGTAAAATTGTCGGCCCACCTCGACACTCACCGAAGAGCACCGCGATAGGATTTTGATATTGAACCGGCGTATTACCGCCGGCTCACCGACGATATGCTCCGCAGACGTGTCAGTATCACCGCGGATGCGGTGCACCGACAGCGCGGCGCACAAATGCAACTACGAGCTTTTTAACCGCAACAATTTTAGTATACGCTATTGGAGCTGGAATTACCGCGGCTGCTGGCACCAGACTTGCCCTCCAATTGTTCCTCGTTAAAATATTTAAAGTGTACTCATTCCGATTACGAGGCCTCGTAAGAGTCCCGTATCGTTATTTTTCGTCACTACCTCCCCGTGCCGGGAGTGGGTAATTTGCGCGCCTGCTGCCTTCCTTGGATGTGGTAGCCGTTTCTCAGGCTCCCTCTCCGGAATCGAACCCTGATTCCCCGTTACCCGTGACAACCATGGTAGTCGCAGAAACTACCATCGAAAGTTGATAAGGCAGACATTTGAA
>NW_020799987.1:25000-55959 GCF_003590095.1 Trichoplusia ni
AAAACGGTACATCGTTAATGATCCTTCCGCAGGTTCCCCTACGGAAACCTTGTTACGACTTTTACTTCCTCTAAATGATCAAGTTTGGTCAACTTCCCAGCAACGCCGACGGCCGTGAAGCCACCGCGTGTCGGTCCGAAGACCTCACTAAATCATTCAATCGGTAGTAGCGACGGGCGGTGTGTACAAAGGGCAGGGACGTAATCAACGCGAGCTTATGACTCGCGCTTACTAGGAATTCCTCGTTTATGGGGGATAATTGCAAACCCCAATCCCAGCACGAAGGAGTTTCAGCGGGTTGCCCGGGCCTCTAGGCCAGGGAGAACATGCTGATTCCTTCAGTGTAGCGCGCGTGCGGCCCAGGACATCTAAGGGCATCACAGACCTGTTATTGCTCAATCTCGTGCGGCTCGAAGCCGCCGGTCCCTCTAAGAAGAATTTTAATACGTCGCCAGTGAGTTGCGTGACGCGTAGCCACGCACACCTAAATGACGACGCCTATTTAGCAGGCTAGAGTCTCGTTCGTTACCGGAATTAACCAGACAAATCGCTCCACCAACTAAGAACGGCCATGCACCACCACCCACCGAATCAAGAAAGAGCTGTTAATCTGTCAATCCTTCCGGTGTCCGGGCCTGGTGAGATTTCCCGTGTTGAGTCAAATTAAGCCGCAGGCTCCACTCCTGGTGGTGCCCTTCCGTCAATTCCTTTAAGTTTCAGCTTTGCAACCATACTCCCCCGGAGTCCAAAATCTTTGGTTTCCGGAAGCTGCCCGCCGAGCCATTGTAGTAACGTCGGCGGATCGCTAGATGACATATTTACGGTTAGAACTAGGGCGGTATCTAATCGCCTTCGAACCTCTAACTTTCGTTCTTGATTGATGAAAACACCTTTGGCAAATGCTTTCGCTGATGTTCGTCTTGCGACGATCCAAGAATTTCACCTCTAACGTCGCAATACGAATGCCCCCAGTTATCCCTATTAATCATTACCTCGGAGTTCTGAAAACCAACAAAATAGAACCGAGATCATATTCTATTATTCCATGCACGAAATATTCAAGCAGCATTTTGAGCCCGCTTTGAGCACTCTAATTTGTTCAAAGTAAAATTGTCGGCCCACCTCGACACTCACCGAAGAGCACCGCGATAGGATTTTGATATTGAACCGGCGTATTACCGCCGGCTCACCGACGATATGCTCCGCAGACGTGTCAGTATCACCGCGGATGCGGTGCACCGACAGCGCGGCGCACAAATGCAACTACGAGCTTTTTAACCGCAACAATTTTAGTATACGCTATTGGAGCTGGAATTACCGCGGCTGCTGGCACCAGACTTGCCCTCCAATTGTTCCTCGTTAAAATATTTAAAGTGTACTCATTCCGATTACGAGGCCTCGTAAGAGTCCCGTATCGTTATTTTTCGTCACTACCTCCCGTGCCGGGAGTGGGTAATTTGCGCGCCTGCTGCCTTCCTTGGATGTGGTAGCCGTTTCTCAGGCTCCCTCTCCGGAATCGAACCCTGATTCCCCGTTACCCGTGACAACCATGGTAGTCGCAGAAACTACCATCGAAAGTTGATAAGGCAGACATTTGAAAGATGCGTCGCCGGTACTGGACCATGCGATCGGCAAAAGTTATCCAGATTCATCAAAATTAACGACTTCAGACACATGGCCATCCGTCGATTGGTTTTGATCTAATAAAAGCACTCATCCCATCACTGGTCAGAGTTCTGATTGCATGTATTAGCTCTAGAATTACCACAGTTATCCAAGTAACTGAGTAAGATCTAAGGAACCAAAACTGATATATTGAGCCATTCGCGGTATCGCCTTAATACGGCTTGCACTGAGACATGCATGGCTTAATCTTTGAGACAAGCATATAACTACTGGCAGGATCAACCAGGGAGCTTCATTCATATGAAAGACGTTCTCGTTCGTTTCGATTTTCGATTGCGGTGGTACACACGTATACCGTCCTCTCTCTATATCGATACTTACGAGAAATCCTCATTCCGCGCGTCGACGGATTAACGCAGACGCTTGTACGGGCGAGCTCGTATAATAATTGAGACGAATATTGTTTTCGACGACGACGACGACGACTACGACGACGCCTATAAGGGTACAATATAATGAAAAAACCCCGATGGTGAACGTTCGTATCGAGACACGATTTCATTCACTTTAATAATAATCTCGGTTAACATAATAAAATACGTCAAACAACGATTTAATTGCCCGGATTGTACAGAGTCCGTATTCACTATATTCATTGTTTAGTTTATATATGTAATCATATAATAATGCGTATATAGAACAATACTATTTACACAAAAATAAATAATCGTGATTGAACTCGCGAAAGATTCACATTAGCGTATCCGTGCGCGTTTGAATCGATCACGTCACGATTAAAGTCATATTTTATAACATTTGAACCGTTAACGAATCGTAACGTTGTTACGAACCGACGGTCCACACAGTTGAAGTTACACAAACGCACAACACACACAGTACTACACACTTACATACTAATATATATATATACACTTATATATATATATATAATATGTATGTGTGTTGATCATCTTCATAATAATATTACTACATGTGTGTGTCGTCCATTTTTCGTTCGTAGACGACATTCAGCGACTTAACGTGAAACACACTAACATAATAATGTTCGCGTGTCAACGTTAAGTCGCTGAAAGCTGCGCACGCGCACGCGCACAACATCATACGTGCGCGCATCTGCGCGCGCCGCATGACATTGTTGCAAACTTAAACGTATATAGTATCGGAGGAGAAATACGTTATACGATGAGATATCCACGTACCAAGCGACCGAGTGAACTGAAAAGTTTCGAGATCAGCAGATCAGGGATCGTCGGTGGTGTCATTCAAACACTACCTACCCTCGAGGTGAGTGAAAGCCGACAGTGGAGACCTAGCCCCCGCCCCTACCCTCCCCCCTCCGCTCCTCCCCCACCCACCCAGATATTGGTATTGAATATGTTGAGAGGGTGGCCTCCATCAACCTGAAGAACTAACATCGACCACCACAAAAGAACCTGAGGCGCTGCAGAGCGGGGGTGTGTGGCCGGGGGGGGGGGGGGGGGGGTGCCTGGGTGTTTGTCTAGGTTCAACGACTTGGTGAGTGTTTGAGTCTTCATTGGTGTGGTGTGACACAGACGCCTATGAAGGCAGGAACGCAAGCACCCCCCCCCCCCCCCGCGCGAGCGCGCGTGCCTGCTGGGTTTCTGGTTACTACTACTACTACTACTACTACTACTAGTTAGTAGGTACTATAATACATATATGTATGCATAGTTAGAGATGCGTTTAAGACGCTAAGATCACCCACCATGATATATTTTTTTTGCATTTATATTGTAGTTAGGTAGGTAGGTACCTAGTATGTATGTTCGTTCGAGGTGTGTTCTCGCTCTCAAGCGGCTTGTCACAGCTTGCCCGTGCCGTCGTGGTGTATATGTACGAAGTGAGAGTGCGAGTTAGTTTCGTTTAGCGTTCTTGTTGTGTTATTCGTTTGTTTACATCTACATATCTATGTAATATATTGTCTGAGCGCTTGCTTGTTTCGTTGTTGTATTATTGATATTACGATCGAGATTTACAGGAGGAACGGCTAATAGACGTCAGTTATAATCGATGTAAACTTCATTTGTATCGAGAGAAAGATTATTTTTTTAAATTTCGATGTTCGTTACCGTTCGTGTATTAATTTTTTGACCCGTTACTTACGCTTGTCCTCCAACATGATTGGAGACATTTTTTACAATCCACTTGCATACAAGTTCTCGCAATTATTCCTCTCGCACTTTTATTCTTCATACTGTATCTTTCTTGCATCCTTCCTCATTCATTCTGATGGGTGGGATTCCCATATGCTAGGCCTATTTATTTTTATTCCTATATTACTAGTACTCAGGTAATAATTAGTACACCGGGGTTTTTATTTATTTCTTTCTTAATCTATAACTTATTGTATACTGGGGATATTTGAGGACCCTTTAATATTACATATTTCTTATTTACTAATTTTTATTTACTTATTATAACTACTTACAGTACTATTAACTATGATTTATTTACTTTCCTTTCTTATGGTTGCTAATAAATATGTACCAATATTTATGCAACCATTGTTGCTGTTCTATTTCTATTTATTGCGTGTTTTGCCACTTCCACACAGTACCGTAGGAATCTCTCACGATATTTTTTGCTGCCAATTAATTCGGCAATAGTTGTGTTTGTTAATCTTACGTCCAGCTCAAATTCGAGGTCCTGACGCACCGCCGCATATACTGGGCAATCCAGCAGCAGGTGCGGTATGTCCTCGTCTTTGTCTGGATCGCATATGCACGATGGGTTCCCCTTACACTTGAAACGATTCAAGTATGATGAGAACCCACCATGCCCGGTTAGTACCTGTGTCACTATTCCTACGGGCCGGACCTGTTTCACAATACGGAAGGCAGCTATGGCATCTGGTAGGAACATCTTCGTCACCGAGGCCGTCTCGCCCGATACATATCTCCGATTCCATTCATCGAGCGATCCCATGCGGATTTGGCTTCTGATGAATGAAATCGGACACTATACAGACCAAAGCTACCCTCAGGGCGCTTGAGGATCAGATCCGTGGCCCTGCATATGGCCAGTAATTCCGCTTGGTAGACTGTGCAGTATGCGGCGAGGCTAAGCTTGAGGTTGCGGGTTTCGCCGTCATTATCCCAAATGGATAACGCGGCGCCAACCTTCCCCTCAATCTTGCTGCCGTCGGTGAAGATTCGCACCGTCTGCACATTCCTGCTGTCTACCTGCTCTTGGTCTTCCAAGCATTCGAATTCCAAGGTCATCTGCAGGGCCGGATGAGGAGTTTCTGCAAATCGCGCCGCAGCCTCGATCTCCCTATCTCCGGGGATGTGCCGGGACGACCCTTTCCTGGCTTCATACAGTGCGGCTGCTTCCTGTATGCGCAGGTCCAAAGGTAGTATCCCGGACAGCACCAGGGCAGAGTTGAGCGACACCGTACGGTACGACTTGCATAGCTTCTGCGCGAAACCTCTTTGGATTGAGTTCAGCTTCTTCCGTATTCCGAGCTTAGCGGTAGCGGGAGCCCAGGCCGCGGCTGCGTATGTGATTACCGGTTCTACTGCTGCCGTGTAAATTGTTCTAATTATTTCCTCGTTTAGACCCCAATCTACCTTTGCCGCTCTTGAGAGCCGTTTATAAATTTCAGCGGCTTTAATGCAGACGTTTTTAGTATGCTCATTAAAAGTCATCTTGTCATCGATGGTCAGCCCCAGGAGCTTTATTTTTCTAACCATTTCTATGCTGCTCCCAGCCATGCTCAGAACCGGAGTGTCATATTTTAGTTTGTTGGTCACTAACATGGCGCTCGTTTTGTGCGGTGCGAACCTCAACTTATTATTGACACCCCAGCTATGAACACGGCCCAGGATAGCATTGGTTTTCATGGATAATTCTTTTTTTCGACTTAAACTCATGGTATGGCGTCAGTTCAAACAGAAACCAAGTATATATAAAAAAGTACAACTAAATAAAACAAATACGGTTTCTATAAGCCCCGAGATGACCATAGGGTAGATTTCGTTTCGACTTTTCTCTTTACCTCTCTCGCTCATGTGTTATTACGCATTTGAGTCAAACAGTTAAGCGCTTAATAACTTCGGAGTCTAAGAAATAAAAGACGGTCGCATTCCCTAAACGTTCCACTATTACGGTAAGTGTATCGCGTGACGTCATCGTTGCGAAACTGCTCATCCTCCCACGATCACATCGCCTATTGTGCCTTGTGCCGCAGGGTCCAGCCCGATTGGTCATAATGGCCGGCTTACATTATCTTGGTGCTTAGTAGAAACGTGTAAACGGATATAGAGAGTATACTTAACTCATTCAATGAAGCAAATTTCGCTCTTACTAGTCAGCAGGCTTACTCCCGAAATAAATACGGTTCTGTTTTCGATTTTGTTTTGGTTTTCGATTCCAACCAAGACCGTGTTACGATATCGCTTTATTAGCGTCTCAATCTTTGAATAATTATTGTGCAAACAAGCTTCATTGCGCCTGAAGCCTACTTCCTAGGCAAATGGCGTTTCTGAAAGCTTTAACGTCATTTAATAACGCTCAAATGTATGCAAATGACATGCTCGTCGACAAGTCACGTGACATTGATATGTCATCTCCATAAATTGGAGCGTTTTCCATTGAAGCTAATGGTTGAAGAAATGTCATTTCGGTACAAGGGAGGCGCGGCTTCTTTTTCATAAAAATGTAATGGCTGATCGACATTTTCAGCCGTGGTAAATTTGTGAATTCCTAATGTTTGATGATACATTCATCTCATACTCCGAGTATTATCCGGATAACTTGCCTCTCTAGTTGTACTAAATAACTAAATGTATTCCAGCCTTAACGTTGTAATGCCAGTGTTTTAATCAGCCTGTGTTTCTTTGTTGGTGAACATGATAAACATCTCCGATCCTAAATGAGGTTGTAATGTGCGGACCTTTTTAGTTTTGTGACCTACATTTTCGAGGTTGCGTTTAGGACTAATTTGTTTCTACTGCTTATGGTGTGTTAATCCCTCCATACAAATGAGTATTGGAAGAGAGGTGAATGAAATAAGCAACGCGCAAATTTAAAATATTGGGAACAAATTGGAAGTAAAAATAAAACAGCGGCTTTATAATTGATATAATATAAGTGTAATCTAAAAGATGAATTAAATTTGCTAAAACAATATATGAATAAAAGTAACATTTAAATAGGTATAAAATTAAACATTATTACACAAACGTACTAATAATAAGAAAATTGACTAAAAATAAAAATAAGTAATTAAACATAGTAGCATAAGAATTAAAAAATCATAAAACAATTAATTATAAATGACAACTTATTATGTTCCAGTGCTGCTGGCCGGTGTCATCGCTCAGAACGGGTATGACTACAACAGGCCCAACCGACCCTTCGGCCAGGGAACATCGTCGAGCCGGCCCGGGACATCACCCGGGTCAGGCAGCACCACCCCATCCTACTCCCTCAGACCTCAGAGCGACGACTATAACGGCAACGGAGGTCCAACCACAGGCTACCCGTCAGGACCACAAAACTACCCTAACTCAGGAAACCAGAGACCAGGATACCCCGGCTCGTCATACCCAGGACAAGGCCCCAGTGGGCCCTCTGGTGGCTATCCCGGACAGTCCGATAACTCCTACAATCAAGGACGAGGGCCTACTAGGTATCCAGGTCAAGGATCAAGATACCCCGGACAAGGTCAAAACTATCCTGGACAACCTGGCTCTAATTACGGTACTACAAGTTTTTCTGACACTGGTAGCTACGAAGGCGGTGACTATTCAGCTATTCCTGGTGAACCCGAAATTGATTATCCTGTACTTTCATACATTCCTCAAACTTCGTTCAGCTGCAAGTCTCAACAGTTACCTGGTTACTATGCTGATGTCGACGCACGTTGCCAAGTATTCCACGTTTGCTCAAACAACAGGACCTATGACTTCCTCTGTCCAAACGGAACCATCTTCTCACAAGAGGACTTTGTATGCGTCTGGTGGAACCAGTTCACCTGTGAGTCTGCTCCTGGTTTGTACCAACTGAACGCTAAACTATACGACTACTCTAAAACAGGATCACAATCAAATCAGGACTACCCTTCTAGCTTCAATGATTACCCTGGCTCTTCGTACCCAGGAAATAGAGGACCGCAGGGACCGTCTTCATATCCAGGATCAGGTACCTCACGACCATCAAGCTATCCGGGAAGCTCCGGGCCTACAACACCATATCCTTCAGTCACATTGACCAGCTCTTACCCAGGTTCTCAAAGTTCATCAGGAGGTTACCCTAGCTCACAAGGTCCATCTGGGAGCTATCCTGGATCTCAGGGAACGTCTGACGGTTACCCTGGATCCCAAAACTCTGGAAACTATCCAAACTATCAAGGACCAGGATCTTACCCTAGCGGCCCGCAAGGACCATCGACAGGACCTGGAAGCACAGGATCTGGTTACCCAGGATCCGGACCGAGCACATCCTACCCTGGATCAAGTCCTGGGAATCAAGGCTATCCGTCAGGTAGACCAAGTGGGCCTGGTTACCAGAATGGGAACCGAGGACGACCAGCTCAAAAACCGAACAGAGAATATCTCCCACCTAGAAACTAGAGGTGCCCCTAAAATATAGGCAATGCCAGGAAAAAAAGACTAGAAAAAGCCTACGTGTACCTGATTATATTTGGATTCGATATTACATAAACATAGATACGTAGTTGTAAGTACATACCCGAATAATTAGGAATAAATACCCTAATAACGGGAGCCAGTATTAAGCACAATTTTGACAAACGAAAAAGTTGGTGCTGACTTGTTTAAACTATAAGTAGGTGTATAATCATAAGAAATAATATCTTTAGTTGTTATATCCGTGATAGTTTGTTTTTAATGTTTAACTTTAGTAGATAAAACAAAAAAAATGTGAAATCAAAATTAGACTTAAAAGAGTTCCTTGAGTGTAGTTCAAAACGAAAGTTACCAAAACTAGTATTCGTTATTAAGAAAAAATAAATGTAAAAAAAAACCTGATAACTACGTTAACGTAGACATGTAAAAGCTTAGACGTTAATGTCACTTTTTGTAAATACACAATTGTAATCCAATAAACGAATAAGCAACTGTACGCACTATTGTTTTGGGATGTTCCTTATTCTTCTTCAAGGGTACACCAGTTTCCGATACCCGCCGATAATTATATACATACAAACTTCAAGGGCTTAGAAGTCGCGTACCAAATGATCTCAGTGAAAAGTCACTTAAAAAAAGCTCAATGTCATAATAGGCACCAGGCTCATCACGATCTCATTTCCCCTCTCATTCTCTTATTCACTGAGTGCTTTCTCTTGGTTGGATATAATAACAGTTGATTTCTTCTTGTTTGACATCTTGTCTGTCAAAGATCGACCACCAAAACACTGGATATTTTTGAGCAAGATACTCAGATCCTTCAATTCCTTACATTCCTCAGGCAAATAATTACCTTCCACAATGATATTTAGAAGCCCACACAGACGAGCTGTTTTTGTTCTCTGCTGGTATGATAACAAAGAGATCAGCTGCTGAATGCTTGCGAAAGTTAAGTTGTTGTAAGCCAAGTTTAAATAGCAAAGCACTAAGTTACCTACACTGAAGCAATGCCCATTCAACACCTTAGTTGTTTCAACGCCAAAAGGGTCTTCGAAGGGCCCCATCATATCTGCAACCATTATTTCCACCTTCGCCTTCATCCCTTCGTCTGACAAACTCTCTCTCACTTTTTCTTTTCTAGCACTGTGACCCCTCGAAGGCGCTGATCTTTTCGATGACTTTTTTGAAGTATGATCTTCCAGTTTGAATTCACAAAGACCTCTGTGGATAAGTTCTTGTTTTTTATTCAAATAATCCGCAAGTCGCTTACGCTTGGCTATTATTTCTTCTGAGGTCAAAGGAAATTGTTTAAGTACTTCAAAGATGAAGTTTGCACCGACGTCAGTTATTTGATTGCCCGCTACGTTCAAATACCGCAAATGTCTATTAGTTCTGAGGGCAGCTCCTAAATGTTCAGCTCCGACGTCCGTTATGTAGTTGGTAGACAGATTTAGAGTAACCAGTGTATTTTCAGCAGGCTCTAAGTATTTCAGTCTTGCGGCAATACGTTCACACACAATATCATTTATATTGCACCTAGCTAGCGATAGACTTCGTATAGAAGATGTGTCGCATAGAAGAACGTCGTAGTTGCCTTCTCGAAGAGGTGATTGATCGAGACAAACTTCGGTTATATTAGTAAGGGGAAGCAACTTACTCAATTCATGAATGGTGTACATATCAACCTTACAACCCTTTATTACAAACTTTTGCAGATTTTTATTGAAGGGAGCTATCAACGCTATGAGTCGCATGAGAACCCACGGAATAGCATGGTACTGATATTTGTTCATATGTATTTCTGTCAGTCGATTCAAATGATCGTAATACGTCATGACAAGTAAAGTGTGATCATCGAGTACTAGCGACTTCTCTGTCCTGGTATCATCATCGGAAGTTACTATATCTGTCAACTGAGGGATGATACTCTTGCGTTTGAATTTTGATTTTGATTCATATTTCTTTCCACTTTTAGATACGGCATCTAGAAATTAAAACGGAGTGAATTGTAACGAACGAGAGGCTCTGAAAATCGGGAATGCAGCTTGGAAAAGCACCCACTAACTTTTAATATTGTTTTTTTACTGTAAATATATATAACGTATTTTAATAAACATTACCATTCAACTCCTCGTTTTATAATATTATGTAAGGTATAATTGTATCGTCTTTAATTGAAAAGACTACTTATTAGATCGAACGCTGAAATAATTTGTCAACTCGGACCAGGAGTTCCAGGTGCTTCAAACTCTTCAATTTTATTTTATTATGGCACTCTAACGACTTATTCACAAACAAAATTTTTGCATAAGGATAATATAGCGGAAGATTCTTACCTCGATTGATTTCTTTTCCGACAGTTACAGAAATCGGGCAGTCGAAGTGTTTGCATGATGTTCCTATAAATTCATCGAAGTCTAATGGTTTCCCTGGTTTCCCATCCTCAGAACGGAGGGAGAGTAATGATCTTGTCAGTTCTACTTTATCTAGCTTAAACGATCTCAATGACACCGCCCTCAGCGTCATTTCACAAGAACAAAAAAACACAATAAAAAATTAAATTATATCAAATGTTATAAATACGATATATGAAAACTAATGTATATTTTTACAATGAAAAACTGTTGAGATGTTCATGTGACCAATGATGTATGTGCAACTTTTGAATTATGTCAATCAAGGGTCACGACTACGAAGTTCATAGATTGCTTGATCAAAACTTACACCGAAAAAGGAGGTCTTGTTTCTTTTTTTCTCCTGCACTTACAGATCGTATTTATACTTTGCGAGTTTGTGATTACTCAGTACTTATACTGAAGAATCATAAAACTCAAAATCTTTAAACAGTGTTTTGGAAAACATTCACACAAATCATTTGAACGTATTTTACTAGCATTGCCTTGTTGCTGCGTGTGTAATCCTTTTAAATGCCTTTAACATAAAAGAGAGTAATTTATAACAGGTTCAAAAGATATTAGTTGCGTACCCCATTTCGTTTATAAATATGGCATGTCCGCACTCACAAGTCACAGATTTCAAAGAAATAGGTGTGTCCTAAAGTTTTAACTGACTTTGCTGTGTAAACATATACCAAGCAGCGTCAAACCTTCCTCTTTCCCTGAACGACAATCGTGGGGGCCTACCATCTTATAAAGGAAAATTACCATAGAAAGATAAAAATAAGTTTTTTGAAGTGTACTATTAAATATAAGGCTATTACTGCTTCCTCTCTCCTAAGTTATTGCTGTGCCCAACAATAATGGTTCTGTATCATTACATTTTCAAGACCATCATGTATATTATGGAACGCAATAAATCATTCAGTATTGAGTATTAATGCAGATGTGGAAGAGAGACACCCCTCTACGCCATGTAGTGCGCTATCACACTTATACAACTGCAATAACATAATTTTAAACATGGTTGTTGGTCCGCTGACTCTTCCAAAGCATGGCTATACCCTACATAAGATAAGGGTAGGATGGTTAGGAATAAAATCAATTCATTCATATTGTACATACACTTTATTAGTATTAGGTACACAATAATTCAAACAATTATGCTAAACTAAATTAAACGTAAACTTAAAACGTATTTCTGATACTTAAAAGATCTAAAGTGAATAAATGAACTGATTACCTGACTGTACCTGCAAAGTTTAAATATATTTAATAACTAAATACCTGGTGTACTAAATACAGTATACAACCAAACAAAACTTATGAAACAGTACTTAATCGTAAGGCTTTGAGAACCACGTCATTTCTTTGGTCTTAGAAAATAAAGTTTCTTCATTCCTTCTGAATGAACGAACTTACTAAATCGGAGTATAAAAAAACTCAAACAGCCTTCTTCTTATACATTACCTTTTCATAATCACTGAGTGTGTGTTTTCGACATCAATTTTCTTATCAGCGATGATGTTCGAGTCTTTCGAGGCGTAGGCGTCAAATCAGAAATAACTTTCTTCAAACACGCGTCGATTACATCAAGCTCCTCGCACTTCGGGGGCATCCAGTTCCCATCCAACGTAATCCGGATCAGACCAGTTTCAGGCAAAACTTTTTCAACCTCCGCCTGATATGTTACCACGTCCCGAATTTTAAGGATTGACTGATACTCCAAATCATTATATGCGATGTTCAAAGAAGAAAAAATAAGGTTACCCTTCGAATATATGTAACCATCCTGATTGATAACATTATCGCCACAATAGGGATCCTTGAAATCTCCCACTATGGCTGTGGTCATAATTTCCGCTTGTGCCGTCAAATTTTCGTCCAGAATTCGTTTTGATTTCCTTCGCATACGCTTCACACTAAATATATTCTTCTTTCCTATTGTACTTTCGCCATCTTCACTTTTACCTTGTTTCAGCTCTTCTAAGCACCTGTTGTACACTATCGCTCTGTTCTGCATGTATCGTATCTTTCTACTTTTCATATCGATTTGCTCCTGGGTGGTCAAAGCAAATTGTTTTAAAGAGCCGATGATGGCTTCGAAGCCCTTATCGGTGATTTTGTTTCCTGATAAATTGAGATGCAACAAAGTTCGATTCTTCCTCAACATAGTTCCAATACGCTTAGCCCCAACATCGGTTATATCGTTCGACGCTAATTCTAAAATTCTAAGGCTTTCTGAAGACGGACATCCGTAATCGATACAGGAGATAATTTTAGCACAAACTGCGTCGTTTATTTTGCATCTATTTAGAGACAAATATTTTACCTGCGCCTCAATTTCAAGTAAAATATAATAGTTTCCCTGACAAACGCTTGAATCGTCAAAACAAAGTTCTGTTATATGCGAATGGGGGAGTAATTTGGATATTTCGTAGATGATCTCGTCGGAGAGACCACCCCTACGAAAAGTGAGTCGGTTCCAAGCAGAATGAAATGAGATGCAGAGGCTAAACGCGTGAATAATTTTTCTCGAGATTTTGAAGGGGCATCCAGATATGCTTACTTCGACAAGTTTTCGCTTATTGTTATATACTGTTTTCATATGAACAACTCTGTCATGCATTCCGTACTCGAATACTTTGTCTGATCCGGAAGAGCCATGATGATCGCCTACTAGTGGAGCTGCGCTCTTGTGTCTCCCTCTACGAAAAATCCGAGATTTTCGTATGTCTTGTCTAACGTAGTCCTCTAAAATAGAAAAGATAAAATCAATCTGTTAAAGAGTGATTACCAAAACGGAAGATAAGGTAGAAAAGTAATAAGTTGTATAAAATAAAATTATATAATTGAACATTTGGTAATAAGATGGAATAACTTAGAATTTGACGAAAAATTGCCAATTGACAATATACTTCCTCTCCTCTCTAAAGTATAAACATTGGAACATTATATGCCTTACAATTTAGGTAAAGCAATGAGTGTTAAAACAACAACACTAGCTAAGCATTCAATAAAAGATTATCCTCTTCGTTGTTTTACGCCTGATTGAACAGTCAAATGGCTCAAGGCAGAAATAAACTGTTATATTTTTAAAGTTTATTGAAGCAATCAATAAACTTTAAAAATATAACAGTTACGTTACGAATCATCGGTACATTTACATAATATAACAAAATATATATATTAGTTATCGATAAAATTCAAGAAAGGTGGGAATGATTTGGCAAATTTGAAACTAAACGTTTAAACGGTATCCAGCACACCAACGTAGTTTCAGCCCATAATTTATAAGAAATAAAATTTGAATAACCTTGATTCATTTTGGTCACGAGAACATTATTTGAGGCACACCATTGTGCGCAAACCCAAGGTATAAATGCATCAAATTGTAAAGGAGTCGGTATGCCTGAACCCTGAACATCTTCATGCACATCTGAATCCACCGATAGCCTTCCTAAAACGTTGCTACGGTTAGTGCTTGTGAGCATTAACACTCTTTCCTTTTCTGATCTTAACATTTTATAAATACAGGCCGTCACGTCTACATGGCTTGTGTAGCGAATGTTTCCCCTTATGGTATCGAAAGTTGGAAGAACGCCACTGTTGAGAACGTGCAGGTCAAGTTCATGCAGGGCCCCGACGAAGTCCTCACCTCTGCTGTCCGTGGTTGTGCTGCCCCACCAGTTGCTCTTTGCGTTGGCGTCGCCTCCCAGGATAAGGTCTGTTTTAAGCGTTCCTACTATTTGCTTCAGTTGGTCCAAGTAGGGCTCGATCGGTTGGTTAGGCTCGAAGTAGTATGAGATCAACGCGACCCTCCACGCCTCAGTTTGGACTTCGGCTACTGCAATGTTAGTCGTGGTCAGCCCAGGATGCTGAATTACATTCAGGTCTGGGTTGAACACAACTATTGCTGCCTTGGTGATCCCTTCATTTCCTTCCGAGGCCTGAAAGACTCGCGCTCCCACATAACTCTTCATCCTTCTCGAGCCGCCAACGTATGGTTCTTGGACCAAAGCCACGGCTATGCGACGACTTTGGGCTTCGACAAGTAGTTCCTGGGTCGCTAGATTTTTGCGTTGTAGATTTGCTTGCGCAACCCAGTGGGGAACGTTAACTCTTTGAGTGCCCTCAGCAATACGCAACCGTTGAGCGGGCCAAAGCATCCCATCTTTTTCTTATTGGGCAGGTTTGGTCGAAGACATTGTGCTCTGAGTTTGCCATTCCCGCCTTTTCGCAATTTTTACATTTCGGCGGAGTTCCGGTAAGGAATTCGGAGCATTCGGATTTAAGGTGGGGTCCACCGCAGTGGCTACAGAGATCTGCCGCGCCAGTGCAGTATCGTTTACTATGGCCGTAACCCAAACAGCGCGTGCACTGCACCAGCGGAGTCTGGTCTTCTATTCTCACTGGCTGTAGGTCGATTTGGACTGTCTTCTTGGCGGTTGCCCTTTGCCAAATTACCGGTGAGACGCTAATCACTGCGTGACATGTATGTGGATTCCTCGCCCTTTTCCTGTACCGAAACTCCATCCGGTCCTCCTTTTTATCTATTCCAGCGAAAAGATCTTTGTTTTGGTTCTTCAAAGCCTTCAGTATATCTTGGTCCTTATGGACACTGAGCACTCCCCGAAGAACCAAAAGTGGGTCTCGATTTTTAATGTCTTCTACTATGAGGTGTTCTTTCACTTCGCTCAGTTTGGTCTTCAGCTTTTCCCTCTCAGCCTCGGTACTCAACCCTATAATAACCTTTCTGTCCTTGGCCTTCCTCACCCTACGCACCTCAACCCATCCCTCCTTGGCATCAACGGCTTCCCTAATTTTACCGAGCACCTCTTCGCCCGTGTCCTGATTGTCGGTTGATGTAACTACCACTGAGTGAAGAGTCTCTCCGAACCTGGGTGTTCCCCCACTCTGGACTGGTGTGCTAGCGGTTATGCTCGCGTATGTGGTCGTAGTCACTCTTTCGAGCAGTTCCTTTTGCTTGGTCATTTGCTCTTTCAGGTCGGCCATCATGATGTTGTTTTCACGGAGGAGCTTTGCGTGCTCCTCGATGTGGGAACCCTGAAGAGCTACTTCGGGAATACTTGCCGTGTCCAGCACATGCTGAAGGGGTGTGTTAAGCTTCTCTCCGTTCTCCGTTGACAAGCTTTTCATTTCAGTCTCTATGTTCTTGATTAGGGAGAGGAGTCTAGTAAGGGCTGACAACACCTCCTCTTTAATCTCTCGCTTAAGATTGCCAGCTTTGTTCAAATGGAGCTTCGCCCGCGCGACACACTCCCTGGCCTCTATGGTTCTACTTTTAATAAGCCGTTGGGGGTTCAGGCCTGTTGGATATTGAGGAGGCGTTTTCACAGTTTGCGTTGCAGGTTTCCTGATTGGGGGGCTGGCGCTTGTGCCTGCCCTAACTGCCTCCCAATCATCTATTCTGTCTCCAATGCTTCGCCGCTCTGCGGCTCCCAATTCAGATTTCTTGGGTGAGGCTTTTGCCGGTTTTTGCGGGGGAGTTCTAATGCCCGACATCATATTCTTGGAGGTAAGCGTCAATAGTTAACAGTAAATCGGAAAGCGGTAAAGAAGAGGTAAGTAGAAAAATAATATAAATAAAATAAAATAAAACGTACTTATATCTAATGCAGTAACACTAAACAGTTATTGTATATGGGTCGCGGTTAATTCCTCTACTAGATAGAGTAAGTCTAGCGTAGCGCTGGGTTTATTCAGCCTACCGTCAAAATCCTGACTGTTGGGAGTTTCAGTTGGCAGAACAAAACACGGTATTTACAATTTGACTATACAATAATGTTGAATTTAATCTTATTAATAATTTTATTTTTATTTTACAGGTTACAGGTGATACAGCGGAGCAACAACAAGGAGGATTCAAGGTAAGAGAAGAAAAAAAAAAAAATTTTTTACAATACAAAAAATAAAAAATCTAAAAAAAATTTCAAAAAAAAGATTTCCAATTCGTTTTTTAATGATTTAATACATTCAGTAAATAGTCCTTCTCGAGCCCTTTTCAACGAACCCAATCTCGCCCTCCTATGCCGAGTGGTTCCGGAGATATAACTGTTTGAAATTCCAGACTTTCTCAAAAAAAAAACTGCCTGGATTTATTAAAGTAGGAATTACTCAGGACCTATGGCTCGTACATGGGCGTGCTTGGGCTCGTTTTTCAGGTCTTGATCCAGGCTATACAGTGGTGATGTTAAAATGCCTGAAAATTTCAGACTCCTGAAAACTGAAATTTTTCAGCTTATCTAAAAGAAAATGTTCTGCCTGTGTGTCCAAAGAAAACCCCGTGTCTCTAGGATCACTAGTTCGGAAGCTAGAGCCAATCAAAAAGAGGGTTTGACAGTTGTCAAACTGTCAAAGTCAAACTTTGCACTAAAATAACTTCGTCCCCAGTGATCGTAGAACAGTGGTGTTTTCACTATTCTGGGTCAGTTTTTATGGGTCTATCTGAAAATTGAAGTTTCAGGACACCGAAAAATTTCAGGCCGGATCCGCCTGAAAACTAGATTGCAGGATAAAGAGGACGCTGCCAAGGCCCCCGCAAAAATCCCCGGCCCGCTACGACCAACGAGTCGAGAGATATGGGCAAATGAAAATAGCCAATATGGCGGCCCAGCTGTCAAACGCTGTCTTTAGACAGCTATATCTCCTCAACCGCTAGCCGCAGAGAGACGCGGTCTTCACAGGTAATACCAGGCCGACCTTCTCTGCGCAATTCTATGGCTTTCAGGCCTGAAAAATTTCAGCTCCTGAAAACTGCTGAAAACGTAAGGATAATAATCCTTAACTAGTCCTAAAGCTACTACAAAAAATTCGGGTTGTCTGAGTCCAAAAACGACCGAGTTATGGCGTCCCAAAGTTTCTAGACTGAAAAAAATACAAAGTCTGGAAATCTATCTCGGCCGTTTTTGAAGATATTTGGCCCGTCTTTGGGCGAAAGTCAACTACAATATATATAAGGAACACTATACAAGCAAAAAATTTGAACTTTTCAGTTAGATCTAGAGTTCCAGGCAAAAATCTAGATATTTGTATAACTTTGTCAGTTTTGAAGATAAAATTTTGAAAAAAATTGTTAAATTTAAAGAATTTTAAGGACTTTCGAATAATAAAAACAGAATAAAATAATTTAAAAAAATTTCATAAAAAATTTAAGAAAAACAAAATTTTCATGAATTTTACTATAAAAACAAATCTAATTAATCTAAAATTTTTCTCTGCTTACAGGTGTCTTCGGCAGGTCAGCGCGCACCAGGCAGCAGCAAAAAATTTGGGGGTCACAGCTTTTGTTTCCGAGATATAAGGTCCTAAAGTTGGTGTTTTTAATATTTAATATCTCGGCCCCCCAAAGAGATAAAATTCGAAACTAACCGGTTTCAGTCTTGCTCCAATAAGGTCTTCAAACTGGCAAAGTCCCAGCGTCGTAACTTCAATATTCAGGAAACTCGTGTGCCAATTTGAGGTTAGGAAAAACCCTGTTTTTCCGTTTCCTACTTCGGCGGATGATCCGATTTTCTCGAGTGAGGTGTCGATAGATGCGTCTTGATGAGGCTCACACGATGGAATAAAATTTAAAGTAGGTCGCAGATCTCGTTGCGAAGTTATAGCACAAAAACTGTTTTCACACTTAGTCAAAAACACGTGTTTTTCAGTTTTTCGTCACTAAAATTTTTTCCAAGTTTTTCCGGCTCACTCGCGATATTAATTCGGATGCGCGGCACCGAGACACAACTTTTGGTATATAGCTTGTTGCTCTACGACCACAAAAACCCAATATTTAGGAATTTTTTGTACGGAGCAGTATGTTTTTCTGACTGATTCGGCCCGTGGTTGGACTCAGACTGGTTAGGTTAGGTTAGGTTAGGTTAGGTTAGGTTAGGTTAGGTTAGGTTAGGTTAGGTTAGGTTAGGTTAGGTTAGGTTAGGTTAGGTTAGGTTAGGTTAGGTTAGGTTAGGTTAGGTTAGGTTAGGTTTTTTTTTTTTTTTTTTTTTTTTTTTTTTTTTTTTTTTTTTTTTTGTACAGCTTGTCCTCCAACATGATTGGAGACATTTTTTACAATCCACTTGCATACAAGTTCTCGCAATTATTCCTCTCGCACTTTTATTCTTCATACTGTATCTTTCTTGCATCCTTCCTCATTCATTCTGATGGGTGGGATTCCCATATGCTAGGCCTATTTATTTTTATTCCTATATTACTAGTACTCAGGTAATAATTAGTACACCGGGGTTTTTATTTATTTCTTTCTTAATCTATAACTTATTGTATACTGGGGATATTTGAGGACCCTTTAATATTACATATTTCTTATTTACTAATTTTTATTTACTTATTATAACTACTTACAGTACTATTAACTATGATTTATTTACTTTCCTTTCTTATGGTTGCTAATAAATATGTACCAATATTTATGCAACCATTGTTGCTGTTCTATTTCTATTTATTGCGTGTTTTGCCACTTCCACACAGTACCGTAGGAATCTCTCACGATATTTTTTGCTGCCAATTAATTCGGCAATAGTTGTGTTTGTTAATCTTACGTCCAGCTCAAATTCGAGGTCCTGACGCACCGCCGCATATACTGGGCAATCCAGCAGCAGGTGCGGTATGTCCTCGTCTTTGTCTGGATCGCATATGCACGATGGGTTCCCCTTACACTTGAAACGATTCAAGTATGATGAGAACCCACCATGCCCGGTTAGTACCTGTGTCACTATTCCTACGGGCCGGACCTGTTTCACAATACGGAAGGCAGCTATGGCATCTGGTAGGAACATCTTCGTCACCGAGGCCGTCTCGCCCGATACATATCTCCGATTCCATTCATCGAGCGATCCCATGCGGATTTGGCTTCTGATGAATGAAATCGGACACCGATCGTAGTCCGGCTTCCTCCGCGACGAAAGTGCTGCCTCCTTCGCCAGCTCATCCGCGCGCTCATTCCCCGGCAGTCCAGCGTGGGCTTTCACCCAGAACAGAGCAATAGCTTTGCCCTGGTGCGAAGCCTGAGCCAGGTTTTTTCGCGCCGATACTGCCAGGGGGTGGAGAGAGCCAGGGTTTGCAAGCGTCATCAATGCCGACATTGAATCACTATACAGACCAAAGCTACCCTCAGGGCGCTTGAGGATCAGATCCGTGGCCCTGCATATGGCCAGTAATTCCGCTTGGTAGACTGTGCAGTATGCGGCGAGGCTAAGCTTGAGGTTGCGGGTTTCGCCGTCATTATCCCAAATGGATAACGCGGCGCCAACCTTCCCCTCAATCTTGCTGCCGTCGGTGAAGATTCGCACCGTCTGCACATTCCTGCTGTCTACCTGCTCTTGGTCTTCCAAGCATTCGAATTCCAAGGTCATCTGCAGGGCCGGATGAGGAGTTTCTGCAAATCGCGCCGCAGCCTCGATCTCCCTATCTCCGGGGATGTGCCGGGACGACCCTTTCCTGGCTTCATACAGTGCGGCTGCTTCCTGTATGCGCAGGTCCAAAGGTAGTATCCCGGACAGCACCAGGGCAGAGTTGAGCGACACCGTACGGTACGACTTGCATAGCTTCTGCGCGAAACCTCTTTGGATTGAGTTCAGCTTCTTCCGTATTCCGAGCTTAGCGGTAGCGGGAGCCCAGGCCGCGGCTGCGTATGTGATTACCGGTTCTACTGCTGCCGTGTAAATTGTTCTAATTATTTCCTCGTTTAGACCCCAATCTACCTTTGCCGCTCTTGAGAGCCGTTTATAAATTTCAGCGGCTTTAATGCAGACGTTTTTAGTATGCTCATTAAAAGTCATCTTGTCATCGATGGTCAGCCCCAGGAGCTTTATTTTTCTAACCATTTCTATGCTGCTCCCAGCCATGCTCAGAACCGGAGTGTCATATTTTAGTTTGTTGGTCACTAACATGGCGCTCGTTTTGTGCGGTGCGAACCTCAACTTATTATTGACACCCCAGCTATGAACACGGCCCAGGATAGCATTGGTTTTCATGGATAATTCTTTTTTTCGACTTAAACTCATGGTATGGCGTCAGTTCAAACAGAAACCAAGTATATATAAAAAAGTACAACTAAATAAAACAAATACGGTTTCTATAAGCCCCGAGATGACCATAGGGTAGATTTCGTTTCGACTTTTCTCTTTACCTCTCTCGCTCATGTGTTATTACGCATTTGAGTCAAACAGTTAAGCGCTTAATAACTTCGGAGTCTAAGAAATAAAAGACGGTCGCATTCCCTAAACGTTCCACTATTACGGTAAGTGTATCGCGTGACGTCATCGTTGCGAAACTGCTCATCCTCCCACGATCACATCGCCTATTGTGCCTTGTGCCGCAGGGTCCAGCCCGATTGGTCATAATGGCCGGCTTACATTATCTTGGTGCTTAGTAGAAACGTGTAAACGGATATAGAGAGTATACTTAACTCATTCAATGAAGCAAATTTCGCTCTTACTAGTCAGCAGGCTTACTCCCGAAATAAATACGGTTCTGTTTTCGATTTTGTTTTGGTTTTCGATTCCAACCAAGACCGTGTTACGATATCGCTTTATTAGCGTCTCAATCTTTTGAATAATTATTGTGCAAAACAAGCTTCATTGCGCCTGAAGCCTACTTCCTAGGCAAATGGCGTTTCTGAAAGCTTTAACGTCATTTAATAACGCTCAAATGTATGCAAATGACATGCTCGTCGACAAGTCACGTGACATTGATATGTCATCTCCATAAATTGGAGCGTTTTCCATTGAAGCTAATGGTTGAAGAAATGTCATTTCGGTACAAGGGAGGCGCGGCTTCTTTTTCATAAAAATGTAATGGCTGATCGACATTTTCAGCCGTGGTAAATTTGTGAATTCCTAATGTTTGATGATACATTCATCTCATACTCCGAGTATTATCCGGATAACTTGCCTCTCTAGTTGTACTAAATAACTAAATGTATTCCAGCCTTAACGTTGTAATGCCAGTGTTTTAATCAGCCTGTGTTTCTTTGTTGGTGAACATGATAAACATCTCCGATCCTAAATGAGGTTGTAATGTGCGGACCTTTTTAGTTTTGTGACCTACATTTTCGAGGTTGCGTTTAGGACTAATTTGTTTCTACTGCTTATGGTGTGTTAATCCCTCCATACAAATGAGTATTGGAAGAGAGGTGAATGAAATAAGCAACGCGCAAATTTAAAATATTGGGAACAAATTGGAAGTAAAAATAAAACAGCGGCTTTATAATTGATATAATATAAGTGTAATCTAAAAGATGAATTAAATTTGCTAAAACAATATATGAATAAAAGTAACATTTAAATAGGTATAAAATTAAACATTATTACACAAACGTACTAATAATAAGAAAATTGACTAAAAATAAAAATAAGTAATTAAACATAGTAGCATAAGAATTAAAAAATCATAAAACAATTAATTATAAATGACAACTTATTATGTTCCAGTGCTGCTGGCCGGTGTCATCGCTCAGAACGGGTATGACTACAACAGGCCCAACCGACCCTTCGGCCAGGGAACATCGTCGAGCCGGCCCGGGACATCACCCGGGTCAGGCAGCACCACCCCATCCTACTCCCTCAGACCTCAGAGCGACGACTATAACGGCAACGGAGGTCCAACCACAGGCTACCCGTCAGGACCACAAAACTACCCTAACTCAGGAAACCAGAGACCAGGATACCCCGGCTCGTCATACCCAGGACAAGGCCCCAGTGGGCCCTCTGGTGGCTATCCCGGACAGTCCGATAACTCCTACAATCAAGGACGAGGGCCTACTAGGTATCCAGGTCAAGGATCAAGATACCCCGGACAAGGTCAAAACTATCCTGGACAACCTGGCTCTAATTACGGTACTACAAGTTTTTCTGACACTGGTAGCTACGAAGGCGGTGACTATTCAGCTATTCCTGGTGAACCCGAAATTGATTATCCTGTACTTTCATACATTCCTCAAACTTCGTTCAGCTGCAAGTCTCAACAGTTACCTGGTTACTATGCTGATGTCGACGCACGTTGCCAAGTATTCCACGTTTGCTCAAACAACAGGACCTATGACTTCCTCTGTCCAAACGGAACCATCTTCTCACAAGAGGACTTTGTATGCGTCTGGTGGAACCAGTTCACCTGTGAGTCTGCTCCTGGTTTGTACCAACTGAACGCTAAACTATACGACTACTCTAAAACAGGATCACAATCAAATCAGGACTACCCTTCTAGCTTCAATGATTACCCTGGCTCTTCGTACCCAGGAAATAGAGGACCGCAGGGACCGTCTTCATATCCAGGATCAGGTACCTCACGACCATCAAGCTATCCGGGAAGCTCCGGGCCTACAACACCATATCCTTCAGTCACATTGACCAGCTCTTACCCAGGTTCTCAAAGTTCATCAGGAGGTTACCCTAGCTCACAAGGTCCATCTGGGAGCTATCCTGGATCTCAGGGAACGTCTGACGGTTACCCTGGATCCCAAAACTCTGGAAACTATCCAAACTATCAAGGACCAGGATCTTACCCTAGCGGCCCGCAAGGACCATCGACAGGACCTGGAAGCACAGGATCTGGTTACCCAGGATCCGGACCGAGCACATCCTACCCTGGATCAAGTCCTGGGAATCAAGGCTATCCGTCAGGTAGACCAAGTGGGCCTGGTTACCAGAATGGGAACCGAGGACGACCAGCTCAAAAACCGAACAGAGAATATCTCCCACCTAGAAACTAGAGGTGCCCCTAAAATATAGGCAATGCCAGGAAAAAAAGACTAGGAAAAAGCCTACGTGTACCTGATTATATTTGGATTCGATATTACATAAACATAGATACGTAGTTGTAAGTACATACCCGAATAATTAGGAATAAATACCCTAATAACGGGAGCCAGTATTAAGCACAATTTTGACAAACGAAAAAGTTGGTGCTGACTTGTTTAAACTATAAGTAGGTGTATAATCATAAGAAATAATATCTTTAGTTGTTATATCCGTGATAGTTTGTTTTTAATGTTTAACTTTAGTAGATAAAACAAAAAAAATGTGAAATCAAAATTAGACTTAAAAGAGTTCCTTGAGTGTAGTTCAAAACGAAAGTTACCAAAACTAGTATTCGTTATTAAGAAAAAATAAATGTAAAAAAAAACCTGATAACTACGTTAACGTAGACATGTAAAAGCTTAGACGTTAATGTCACTTTTTGTAAATACACAATTGTAATCCAATAAACGAATAAGCAACTGTACGCACTATTGTTTTGGGATGTTCCTTATTCTTCTTCAAGGGTACACCAGTTTCCGATACCCGCCGATAATTATATACATACAAACTTCAAGGGCTTAGAAGTCGCGTACCAAATGATCTCAGTGAAAAGTCACTTAAAAAAAGCTCAATGTCATAATAGGCACCAGGCTCATCACGATCTCATTTCCCCTCTCATTCTCTTATTCACTGAGTGCTTTCTCTTGGTTGGATATAATAACAGTTGATTTCTTCTTGTTTGACATCTTGTCTGTCAAAGATCGACCACCAAAACACTGGATATTTTTGAGCAAGATACTCAGATCCTTCAATTCCTTACATTCCTCAGGCAAATAATTACCTTCCACAATGATATTTAGAAGCCCACACAGACGAGCTGTTTTTGTTCTCTGCTGGTATGATAACAAAGAGATCAGCTGCTGAATGCTTGCGAAAGTTAAGTTGTTGTAAGCCAAGTTTAAATAGCAAAGCACTAAGTTACCTACACTGAAGCAATGCCCATTCAACACCTTAGTTGTTTCAACGCCAAAAGGGTCTTCGAAGGGCCCCATCATATCTGCAACCATTATTTCCACCTTCGCCTTCATCCCTTCGTCTGACAAACTCTCTCTCACTTTTTCTTTTCTAGCACTGTGACCCCTCGAAGGCGCTGATCTTTTCGATGACTTTTTTGAAGTATGATCTTCCAGTTTGAATTCACAAAGACCTCTGTGGATAAGTTCTTGTTTTTTATTCAAATAATCCGCAAGTCGCTTACGCTTGGCTATTATTTCTTCTGAGGTCAAAGGAAATTGTTTAAGTACTTCAAAGATGAAGTTTGCACCGACGTCAGTTATTTGATTGCCCGCTACGTTCAAATACCGCAAATGTCTATTAGTTCTGAGGGCAGCTCCTAAATGTTCAGCTCCGACGTCCGTTATGTAGTTGGTAGACAGATTTAGAGTAACCAGTGTATTTTCAGCAGGCTCTAAGTATTTCAGTCTTGCGGCAATACGTTCACACACAATATCATTTATATTGCACCTAGCTAGCGATAGACTTCGTATAGAAGATGTGTCGCATAGAAGAACGTCGTAGTTGCCTTCTCGAAGAGGTGATTGATCGAGACAAACTTCGGTTATATTAGTAAGGGGAAGCAACTTACTCAATTCATGAATGGTGTACATATCAACCTTACAACCCTTTATTACAAACTTTTGCAGATTTTTATTGAAGGGAGCTATCAACGCTATGAGTCGCATGAGAACCCACGGAATAGCATGGTACTGATATTTGTTCATATGTATTTCTGTCAGTCGATTCAAATGATCGTAATACGTCATGACAAGTAAAGTGTGATCATCGAGTACTAGCGACTTCTCTGTCCTGGTATCATCATCGGAAGTTACTATATCTGTCAACTGAGGGATGATACTCTTGCGTTTGAATTTTGATTTTGATTCATATTTCTTTCCACTTTTAGATACGGCATCTAGAAATTAAAACGGAGTGAATTGTAACGAACGAGAGGCTCTGAAAATCGGGAATGCAGCTTGGAAAAGCACCCACTAACTTTTAATATTGTTTTTTTACTGTAAATATATATAACGTATTTTAATAAACATTACCATTCAACTCCTCGTTTTATAATATTATGTAAGGTATAATTGTATCGTCTTTAATTGAAAAGACTACTTATTAGATCGAACGCTGAAATAATTTGTCAACTCGGACCAGGAGTTCCAGGTGCTTCAAACTCTTCAATTTTATTTTATTATGGCACTCTAACGACTTATTCACAAACAAAATTTTTGCATAAGGATAATATAGCGGAAGATTCTTACCTCGATTGATTTCTTTTCCGACAGTTACAGAAATCGGGCAGTCGAAGTGTTTGCATGATGTTCCTATAAATTCATCGAAGTCTAATGGTTTCCCTGGTTTCCCATCCTCAGAACGGAGGGAGAGTAATGATCTTGTCAGTTCTACTTTATCTAGCTTAAACGATCTCAATGACACCGCCCTCAGCGTCATTTCACAAGAACAAAAAAACACAATAAAAAATTAAATTATATCAAATGTTATAAATACGATATATGAAAACTAATGTATATTTTTACAATGAAAAACTGTTGAGATGTTCATGTGACCAATGATGTATGTGCAACTTTGAATTATGTCAATCAAGGGTCACGACTACGAAGTTCATAGATTGCTTGATCAAAACTTACACCGAAAAAGGAGGTCTTGTTTCTTTTTTTCTCCTGCACTTACAGATCGTATTTATACTTTGCGAGTTTGTGATTACTCAGTACTTATACTGAAGAATCATAAAACTCAAAAATCTTTAAACAGTGTTTTGGAAAACATTCACACAAATCATTTGAACGTATTTTACTAGCATTGCCTTGTTGCTGCGTGTGTAATCCTTTTAAATGCCTTTAACATAAAAGAGAGTAATTTATAACAGGTTCAAAAGATATTAGTTGCGTACCCCATTTCGTTTATAAATATGGCATGTCCGCACTCACAAGTCACAGATTTCAAAGAAATAGGTGTGTCCTAAAGTTTTAACTGACTTTGCTGTGTAAACATATACCAAGCAGCGTCAAACCTTCCTCTTTCCCTGAACGACAATCGTGGGGGCCTACCATCTTATAAAGGAAATTACCATAGAAAGATAAAAATAAGTTTTTGAAGTGTACTATTAAATATAAGGCTATTACTGCTTCCTCTCTCCTAAGTTATTGCTGTGCCCAACAATAATGGTTCTGTATCATTACATTTTCAAGACCATCATGTATATTATGGAACGCAATAAATCATTCAGTATTGAGTATTAATGCAGATGTGGAAGAGAGACACCCTCTACGCCATGTAGTGCGCTATCACACTTATACAACTGCAATAACATAATTTTAAACATGGTTGTTGGTCCGCTGACTCTTCCAAAGCATGGCTATACCCTACATAAGATAAGGGTAGGATGGTTAGGAATAAAATCAATTCATTCATATTGTACATACACTTATTAGTATTAGGTACACAATAATTCAAACAATTATGCTAAACTAAATTAAACGTAAACTTAAAACGTATTTCTGATACTTAAAAGATCTAAAGTGAATAAATGAACTGATACCTGACTGTACCTGCAAAGTTTAAATATATTTAATAACTAAATACCTGGTGTACTAAATACAGTATACAACCAAACAAAACTTATGAAACAGTACTTAATCGTAAGGCTTTGAGAACCACGTCATTTCTTTGGTCTTAGAAAATAAAGTTTCTTCATTCCTTCTGAATGAACGAACTTACTAAATCGGAGTATAAAAAACTCAAACAGCCTTCTTCTATACATTACCTTTTCATAATCACTGAGTGTGTGTTTTCGACATCAATTTCTTATCAGCGATGATGTTCGAGTCTTTCGAGGCGTAGGCGTCAAATCAGAAATAACTTTCTTCAAACACGCGTCGATTACATCAAGCTCCTCGCACTTCGGGGGCATCCAGTTCCCATCCAACGTAATCCGGATCAGACCAGTTTCAGGCAAAACTTTTTCAACCTCCGCCTGATATGTTACCACGTCCCGAATTTTAAGGATTGACTGATACTCCAAATCATTATATGCGATGTTCAAAGAAGAAAAAATAAGGTTTACCCTTCGAATATATGTAACCATCCTGATTGATAACATTATCGCCACAATAGGGATCCTTGAAATCTCCCACTATGGCTGTGGTCATAATTTCCGCTTGTGCCGTCAAATTTTCGTCCAGAATTCGTTTTGATTCCTTCGCATACGCTTCACACTAAATATATTCTTCTTTCCTATTGTACTTTCGCCATCTTCACTTTTACCTGTTTCACTCTTCTAAGCACCTGTTGTACACTATCGCTCTGTTCTGCATGTATCGTATCTTTCTACTTTTCATATCGATTTGCTCCTGGGTGGTCAAAGCAAATTGTTTTAAAGAGCCGATGATGGCTTCGAAGCCCTTATCGTGATTTTGTTTCCTGATAAATTGAGATGCAACAAAGTTCGATCTTCCTCAACATAGTTCCAATACGCTTAGCCCCAACATCGGTTATATCGTTCGACGCTAATTCTAAAATTCTAAGGCTTTCTGAAGACGGACATCCGTAATCGATACAGGAGATAATTTTAGCACAAACTGCGTCGTTTATTTTGCATCTATTTAGAGACAAATATTTTACCTGCGCCTCAATTTCAAGTAAAATATAATAGTTTCCCTGACAAACGCTTGAATCGTCAAAACAAAGTTCTGTTATATGCGAATGGGGGAGTAATTTGGATATTTCGTAGATGATCTCGTCGGAGAGACCACCCCTACGAAAAGTGAGTCGGTTCCAAGCAGAATGAAATGAGATGCAGAGGCTAAACGCGTGAATAATTTTTCTCGAGATTTTGAAGGGGCATCCAGATATGCTTACTTCGACAAGTTTTCGCTTATTGTTATATACTGTTTTCATATGAACAACTCTGTCATGCATTCCGTACTCGAATACTTTGTCTGATCCGGAAGAGCCATGATGATCGCCTACTAGTGGAGCTGCGCTCTTGTGTCTCCCTCTACGAAAAATCCGAGATTTTCGTATGTCTTGTCTAACGTAGTCCTCTAAAATAGAAAAGATAAAATCAATCTGTTAAAGAGTGATTACCAAAACGGAAGATAAGGTAGAAAAGTAATAAGTTGTATAAAATAAAATTATATAATTGAACATTTGGTAATAAGATGGAATAACTTAGAATTTGACGAAAAATTGCCAATTGACAATATACTTCCTCTCCTCTCTAAAGTATAAACATTGGAACATTATATGCCTTACAATTTAGGTAAAGCAATGAGTGTTAAAACAACAACACTAGCTAAGCATTCAATAAAAGATTATCCTCTTCGTTGTTTTACGCCTGATTGAACAGTCAAATGGCTCAAGGCAGAAATAAACTGTTATATTTTTAAAGTTTATTGAAGCAATCAATAAACTTTAAAAATATAACAGTTACGTTACGAATCATCGGTACATTTACATAATATAACAAAATATATATATTAGTTATCGATAAAATTCAAGAAAGGTGGGAATGATTTGGCAAATTGAAACTAAACGTTTAAACGGTATCCAGCACACCAACGTAGTTTCAGCCCATAATTTATAAGAATAAAATTTGAATAACCTTGATTCATTTTGGTCACGAGAACATTATTTGAGGCACACCATTGTGCGCAAACCCAAGGTATAAATGCATCAAATTGTAAAGGAGTCGGTATGCCTGAACCCTGAACATCTTCATGCACATCTGAATCCACCGATAGCCTTCCTAAAACGTTGCTACGGTTAGTGCTTGTGAGCATTAACACTCTTTCCTTTCTGATCTTAACATTTTATAAATACAGGCCGTCACGTCTACATGGCTTGTGTAGCGAATGTTTCCCCTTATGGTATCGAAAGTTGGAAGAACGCCACTGTTGAGAACGTGCAGGTCAAGTTCATGCAGGGCCCCGACGAAGTCCTCACCTCTGCTGTCCGTGGTTGTGCTGCCCCACCAGTTGCTCTTTGCGTTGGCGTCGCCTCCCAGGATAAGGTCTGTTTTAAGCGTTCCTACTATTTGCTTCAGTTGGTCCAAGTAGGGCTCGATCGGTTGGTTAGGCTCGAAGTAGTATGAGATCAACGCGACCCTCCACGCCTCAGTTTGGACTTCGGCTACTGCAATGTTAGTCGTGGTCAGCCCAGGATGCTGAATTACATTCAGGTCTGGGTTGAACACAACTATTGCTGCCTTGGTGATCCTTCATTTCCTTCGAGGCCTGAAAGACTCGCGCTCCACATAACTCTTCATCCTTCTCGAGCCGCCAACGTATGGTTCTTGGACCAAAGCCACGGCTATGCGACGACTTTGGGCTTCGACAAGTAGTTCCTGGGTCGCTAGATTTTTGCGTTGTAGATTTGCTTGCGCCCCAGTGGGGAACGTTAACTCTTTGAGTGCCCTCAGCAATACGCAACCGTTGAGCGGGCCAAAGCATCCTCTTTTTCTTATTGGGCAGGTTTGGTCGAAGACATTGTGCTCTGAGTTTGCCATTCCGCCTTTTCGCAATTTTTACATTTCGGCGGAGTTCCGGTAAGGAATTCGGAGCATTCGGATTTAAGGTGGGGTCCACCGCAGTGGCTACAGAGATCTGCCGCGCCAGTGCAGTATCGTTTACTATGGCCGTACCCAAACAGCGCGTGCACTGCACCAGCGGAGTCTGGTCTTCTATTCTCACTGGCTGTAGGTCGATTTGGACTGTCTCTTGGCGGTTGCCCTTTGCCAAATTACCGGTGAGACGCTAATCACTGCGTGACATGTATGTGGATTCCTCGCCTTTTCCTGTACCGAAACTCCATCCGGTCCTCCTTTTTATCTATTCCAGCGAAAAGATCTTTGTTTTGGTTTTCAAAGCCTTCAGTATATCTTGGTCCTTATGGACACTGAGCACTCCCCGAAGAACCAAAAGTGGGTCTCGATTTTTAAGTCTTCTACTATGAGGTGTTCTTTCACTTCGCTCAGTTTTGGTCTTCAGCTTTTCCCTCTCAGCCTCGGTACTCAACCCTATAATAACCTTTCTGTCCTTGGCCTTCCTCACCCTACGCACCTCAACCCATCCCTCCTTGGCATCAACGGCTTCCCTAATTTTACCGAGCACCTCTTCGCCCGTGTCCTGATTGTCGGTTGATGTAACTACCACTGAGTGAAGAGTCTCTCCGAACTGGGTGTTCCCCCACTCTGGACTGGTGTGCTAGCGTTATGCTCGCGTATGTGGTCGTAGTCACTCTTTCGAGCAGTTCCTTTTGCTTGGTCATTTGCTCTTTCAGGTCGGCCATCATGATGTTGTTTTCACGGAGGAGCTTTGCGTGCTCCTCGATGTGGAACCCTGAAGAGCTACTTCGGGAATACTTGCCGTGTCAGCACATGCTGAAGGGGTGTGTTAAGCTTCTCTCCGTTCTCCGTTGACAAGCTTTTCATTTCAGTCTCTATGTTTTGATTAGGGAGAGGA